>NC_068946.1:4810268-5110910 GCF_026419915.1 Harpia harpyja
AACCTTGCCTGCAATTGCAGCTAATTAAAAAGCTCATTAGTTGGCATCCTGAGCTGATTCCCTGGGCTTTATGTACTGTACAGTATGCCTCCTGTGAGTTTGAACCATGGCTGGGATTGCTTGACTTGTTTCCTACCTCCCCAGCTTTACGAGGTGTTCCATATTTTGGAAGACTATTCCCCCTTCCCCTGATTTTTTTTTTTTCCTTAAACTACCAATTGCTGCAGTCTTCAGGAAACTTAGCAGCCATTCTGGCTATATACAGTAGCTGTGTCACAGAATTATTTATAGCTGATCTTCCCCATGTTCAGAGCTAAGGCCTCCCCATACCTGCAACCCCTTTTTAAAAGGGGCATTATATGTTGACAACAAAAATCACAGATTAATTTCCCGCATCACATGCAGGGCTTGACTTGCCCAAGTGTGCTGTTAACATGCTCAGTAGGAAATTCCATCCTCCTTGAAGACCAAGGGCTAAGGCCAGAGTTGGAAAAAACGGGCCCTGATCTCACACACCACATGCACAAGTCCCAGCACCCAAGCCCCACTGTTAGAAACCGTGCCTCCCTGTCCAACCTTCTCTTGATAGTTACCCAGAAGAGTCACAGAGAAGGACAGGACACTTACTTGACTACATTGTTCACTTTTGCAGCCGTATGTGTTGATTTTCAGACAGGCGGAGAGCACACTCCTGAATTCCACTTACGTGTCTGGCAACTGTGGCTACTCAGTCCACCTAACAATTACACTATTACTCATGTTATTTATTGATTTGTAGCAGGAGAAAGATGTAGCATAGACCATACAATACAATTTATAGCGTAGAACACCAAAATACATATCTGCAGTAGAAATAGGGTCACATTCATATCTCCCCTCCATAAGAATTTGCTCCTTGAATTTGGTTTAGGGGTGGTTGGATTCAAAGCCAGTAAACATTTTCCTGTTGTTGTGCTGATAAAGCCACAGTCTGTGCCAGTTCTGGTGAAAATCTTGCCACAAGACATTATGAGATCTGGGAGTAGCCAAATCCATGCCTTAAATTCTGATCTGTCCACCCAACAAAAAGCAGCCAACAGCATCAGAAAACCTCTCCTGAAATCCACACATCCCTTCTGTAACACCATATGTCCTGGTTTTGGCTGGAATAAAGTTAATTTTCTTCTTAGTAGCTGGTATAGTTCTGTGTTTTGGATTTAACATGAGAATAATGTTGATAACACACTGATGCTTTAGTTATCGCTAAGCAGTGTCTAAACAAAGTCAAGGACATTTCAGTTTCTCATACTGCCCTGCCAGCAGAGGCTGGGAGTGCACAAGAAACTGGGAGGGGACACAGCAAGGACAGCTGACCCAAACAAGCCAAGGGGGTATTCCATACCATATTACATCATGCCCAGGATATAAACTGGGGGGAGTTGGCCAGGGGGCACCGTGGCTCAGGGATTGGCTAGGCATTGGTCAGCGGGAGGTAAGCAACTGTATTGTGCATTACTTATTTTGTTTATTCTCTTATTTTTATTATTATTATTACTTTCCCTTCCTTTTCTGTCCTATTAAACTGTCTTTATCTCAACCCATGAGTTTTACTTTTTTCTTCCCCCCCCGATTCTCTCCCTCATACCACTGCGGGGGCGGGGGGGGGGGGGGTGAGCAAGAGACTGCATGGTCCTTAATTGCCAGTGAGCAAGAGGCTGCGTGGTGCTTAATTGCCAGCTGGGGTTAAGCCACGACACCATGATAAATAACATTTATTTTTGTATGTTAAGTAATATCCTTACAATTCAGTTCTTGTACTGTGGTCATCATTGCCAAGTAAGTTACTTCAGTACAAAGCCTCATCAGCAGTACCTGTGAAATGATTTGATAGCCAGACCACAAACAGCCAACTTACAGTTTTGAACTAACAAAAGCAAAAATCAAGATGAGCTGCATGAGGGAATAAAGTTCCCCTACACACCTTCATATTGCTTAGCTCTGGGTTAGCCATACCCAGAATACAGGTTCGGAGTAGGCACTGTATTATGAAAGACAAGGACAGTCATAACAGATTTCCCTGACCCTCTGAGGGGTCCAGCTCTCCCAGTCTTTGTAAGGGGACATAGGTGTTATGTTGTCTACTTGCTGTCAAAAAAACCAAACAGCTTCAAAGCCACCCCTCTTCTGCAAAGCAGTTCTGTGGCTGGAGTCATCCTCCAACCCAGCACTAATGTTAGCCCAAATTTTTCTTTGGAAGGTGCAAGTACCATGTATCAATTTTCATTCCAGTACATGGCGCCACGGCCATGTCTATCTGCCTTCCCTCATTTTCCCCTGTCCCTACCCACTTCTTTCTGCAGCTCTGGGCCTTTGCAGCTTGCCATGGACAGCATCTATCAGGGCATTCTCGTGGCAGCAGAGCCCCAAGTGCAAACTGGAATATGGAGGCACTCCCTCACAAACTCGCCTTCTCCTCCCCTCCCCTTCTCTGTCACCATCTGGCTGCTGTGCCTTCCAACAAATCCAGCAGCTTTACCCCCTGCCTGAGGAAGCTCCTGTTTTTAACTCCACCGGAGAGCCCAAAACATGGTTCCAGAGACTATTCCAGTGTAGGTTTGCACAATAAAGTTATAAAGGAAGCCATGATTACAGAGTGGAGGTTTAAGTGCATCTGAGACGGCTCCCCCCCTACCCCCTAGCTGGCTGGCTGCTGTAGGCAAGTGTTAAAGCCCATCTGGGAAGAAACAGGCCTCCCGCTTCCTGCTGCCTCTGCCTGCCAGGATAGCCAGGAGGGATGGCAGGACGATGGACCAGAGCTAGACTGCAGCACGGGCGGCTGGGGATTGGGTTTGGCAATAGCTCAGTCGTCATGTTTTCATTTTACAAGGTCAAAACCAAAACCACCTCTGGTTTGGGTTTTGCATTCATGCCTACGGAAACATGAGAGGATTTCAGACTTAGTAAACCCCCACTTCCCCACACACACACCCCACATCCCCTGCCTTCCCAGGTTGCTGGCTTGTGACCAGCAACATCTAAAATAACCAACTCCTCCTTCCCTAATTCCTGTCTTGCTTCTAGAACTGTAAAGAGAATAAAGTAAAAACAGATAGACAAAGGCCATTCTCAGTGCAGCCCAGCAACTGCCGGGTGCAGTCCCTGACTGGCCTAGCATAGTCCAGCCAAGGAAGATTGCAACGAGAAAGACAAACGCAGCTCCGTCCAGCTCAGCCCAGACAGACTGGAGCAACAGGGAGTGAATGCTCAGTTGAGACAACAGCCAGAGAACACAAAACTGCACTCCGAAGTATACCAGAAAGAAAGTGGTCAGGCAGCAAATAACAGTACCGGGATCACACAATGTAAATACCATGAAATTCAGTGTGGGGTTTGGTTCTAGAAAGCATCACGATCTATGCAAGAAATCCTAAATCCTAGAACATCCTTCACTTACCTTGCACATCCTCCTTAATAACCCTATGATCCCCAAAAACCACATCCAGCATCCTGCATCTTGGAGTACTCTATACTCCTCTCGCAGGCCTCCCCTCACCTTTAAACATACCCATTTTTGGTACTTACTGGTACCTTCCATCAGCCTGTTACCTCTTCTCTGAGGGTCAAAAACAAGACGGCTGTTTCAAACACATCCCTGGGGCTGACTCCCCTTTGCTATTCTTTGAACTGCTGCTGCTGCACTAGACTGAGAACCACAAGAAAAGAGGGACTGCAAGAACCCAGGCGTGAAAGAGAGGAGGTTAGAGTCCCAGAAACCGAAGTGGATTCCAAGCAATGAAATACAGTGGGTCTGTCAGGACAAAAGTGGGGAATCCAATGTGGGAACAGCAGAAAGCATACATCAGGGCTGAGCTGTCTCTTTGGACGGAAAGAGCCAGGGTAGCAAATCAGGTTGGAAGCATTTTAAAAGATTCATGTTTGGCAGAGCCTGGGGCTAGAGCAGCAGAAGATGTTACAAGTCAGGACTGAGGTCTCTGGCAAAGCCACTAGCTGACTGGGGATAAAAGTTTCTCCAGTGCTTCTCTACATGTTTTCTGGCCATAGCCACGCTGGTAAGCCCATTGCTTCCCTCAGCACCAAGAGCAGCCCCTTCTCTGTTTTCCAAGAGAAAAATCCCTGGAAACTCTCTTTCCTCCTATACACAGACACACACACAAACCCCTCTGTACTGCACAGCAGATTTTCAGCAGCTGTTTTTGAGGGGACAAGACTCTGTACACAGGCATCTCATCCTCATGTGCTTTATTATCGTGTCAACTGCAGGTTACGCTTTGCTGCAGGCATCACTAAGCCTGCTTAAGGCCAAAAGGGCCTTGGGTCCCCTCCCCTTCTTCCCCACTGCTTTTCTTTTCTTTCTTTCTTTCTTTCTTTGCTGGAATAGAGCAAGCAAGCTATTATTGTCGGTCTGGCCTAGTACAGTTCCTTTTGGCAGTCACAGGCCTTGGACTTCAGCCAAGGTCTATCCCAGGGGATGTTGGGAACGCTTTGAAAATTAAATCTCTCAAGAACTCACGAGGCTGCAAATGCCATGATGTTGCTTGACCTTGGGTTAAACTCAGCGGAAGAGGAGCAGAAGCGGTGGCGGCAGCAGCCACTGCCACATTGCTGGCCTCAGATAACTCCCGGGAAGAGGAGCCCTGCAGGGAGTCGGGGTGAGGGGAGGTTGGGGGGAAAGAGGCGGTGCACAAGCGGGAAGCGAAGCAGGGGAACTGCCATTCTGCATTAGCTCCCAGAGGACTGATCAGTCCCTGCCATACATTCATTTTTTGCTCCAGACCCTTTGATGCCTTGTGAGAGTCACATTTATTATTCTTGCACAGGTTTTAAATGAACCATGCCTCTTAATAGCAAGAAAATAGCATCATACGGGTAAGTGCCGAAGTATCCCTCCCACTATTGTTCCCAGCGTACGCAGCAATTAAATACGAGCTTGTGGAGAGTAATGGCTCACTTCACCAACATGGCACAGACTAGCACACAAAACTACACCTCCTCTCTTTGCCCCTTGCTCAACAAGTCCCAGCCCTCAGGGTATCTCTCCCCACTCTATTCTCAGCAGCCTTCTTCCGCTGTCCACATTTAACTCCTGATCTGGGTGAAATACCAGAAGGCCCAATCCTTTGTCACTTCTAAATCCTCTAGGACAAGAGGTCTTCTCTCTCAGGGATGGAGAGTTCCAAAATGAGCCTTGTCGTTTAACCAGAACGCACTTGGGAGGCACCTTCTTTTCTGAGCACTGCCATTATAGTCCAGACAGCTCTAGCCACTAGGGAAAGCAAAGAGCACATGTTCTGGGAGCTCCCCGTTCCTTGAGGAGTCAGCTGGCTAGAGAGAGGCAGCAAGGGATGCCTCGATGCAGGTGCCTTTGTGCACACTCGGTGCTTTGTCATGGAGATTCTGCAGGTCCTGCAGAGTCTCCACTGGAGATGCTACAGCTAATGAAACCTCTTTAGCTTGCCCCCTCACTGTAGGAAGTCCAGGGGGAGCTCAAAAGGGATTGATGGATGAACCCCTGGAGATGCTTTGGGATCAAGTCCATCTGCCCTTTTTTCCAATTCAGTGTGCGCAGGGCTGTGCTAGGCTGGGTGAGGTATGCGCATCTCATTATGTTCCGCTGCAGAGCCTCTGCTTCAGCAAACCTCCCTGCGGCCCTGTGCCCCCTGGAGCTGGCTGATTATTTTTGTCTCAGGCTGGAGCCCTGGATTCTTCTGCGTATCACGACATTTGTGTAGCTTTTCTCCTGCACTCCCTCCCCTTTCAGACCCCCCCACTGCAGTCCCAGAGAGACAATCCAGATGGAACTGCCCAGCCACCCTCTGATCAAGCCAGGGAGATTTGTAATTAGAACTTGATGGCTATTATCCCATGACAGCTGAGTGCGGTATCCAGGCAGCCCGGAGGCCACAAGAGGAATGTGAGGGTTTTAAGGAAGGAGGGAAGATGCGAGCGCTTTTCAGCCATGCCATATTGCGCCAGCCCTGGTGACAACATCCCACTTGCCAGGCCCGATTCCAAGGGCAGTGTCAGTGCAAAAGGGCAAGGGTGATGGAAGAAGGGGAGGAGGACAGGCGGCAGCTACAAGGGTGCAAGGGGGTGGGGAAGAGACCTCCATGACCAGCCTAGCAATTCTGCCCGGGGCGCAGCCAGCTCTGTCTGCTGAGGCAGCCAGGACAGTCTGCTGGAGCAAAGGGGCAGAGGGTCCAATTTCAGAGTTTGTCCCCACGACGGGGCCGCGGTGGCGCCATCCCGGCTTCCCGTCCTGCAGTTCAAATTCCTCTGGGTGACACATGGCTCTGGAGCGCAGCCGTGGGAGACTGGAGCAGCCCAAGGGGCAAGCAGGTGTCACCATGCTCCCCCACCCTCCCTCGGTTTTCTGCATGCACAGCCAGGCTTCCTAAAACAGGGCCCTCCTGCTTTAAAAAGAGAAGGCGCCTGGATCTAGGGGTCTTTCCAAATATTTGTTTCATTGCCAAGCCTTCGGAGAGGTCAAGGAGGAACATGCTCTCTCACTCCTAAGCTCCTTGCTTGCTTGCTCTGCCCGCTGTTGCCAGAGATGTGGCACCTCTGCCTGTCTCTTCTGCTCCAGTAATTACCAGCCTGCTGGCACACAGAGAGAGAGAATGGCAGGAGCAACAGACAGCTGGTTGGGTCACAGACCAGCAAGCAGATCTGCAAGTGCAGGGTACAGGCAGCTTGCACCAAACGCAAACCAAACCCTGGGAATTTGGGATCTAGTGAGCCAGGATGGAAAAAATCAGGTTGCCGTTCATAGAAAGCCAGGACTCTCAATGCCCTGAGATGCTCCAGCCTTGCCATTCTAAAGTTTGCTGCTTCAAAGCACATCAGACTTTGAAACAAGCACTAAATCTGTTAGACAAGCAGTAAGAAAAAGGAAAACCCAATCCAGGCCAGCTCACAGACAGCCTTTACCATCCAAGGACTGTGCATTGGTCCTGGAAAGCAACAGGAAATTAACAGGGGCCAGCAAGGGATGTGAACAAACAGTAAATAAACCCCAGAAACTGGGATGTATAATCAGTAGCCATCTCCCACCCACCCCCCAGCCATCCCCCTTTTAGCTGCACACACTCAGTGACTTCCCAGCCAGTACATATAGTCTGCTTTTTCCAATGCAGTTTGCATTGTTGCTGGCTTGAATGGGTTACAACACGATATTTACTTCTGGCTGGAGACCTTTGTGCAGCTTCCCCTCCTGGCCCCACAGATCAAACATGGATGGACTCTGCCCTCAGAGTGGAACAAGCCAGATTCAGAAGGGGCAGGGTAGAGGAAAGAGGAGGTCTGAGAGGTTTAATGCCCCAAAGCATCTCAGTTGGCCCTCCCGCACAGAGCTTCTGCCAAGGCCGGAGGAAGTGAGTCACTGCTGGGGCTGGAGGGGGGGTTCTGGAGTTCGTAGTCACCCCCTGGAAAGGCCTGGAGCAGCGGACAGGCTCTGTCCAGGGATCAGCCAGCATTCAATTCCTGTTTGTGTCCCAAATGAATCATTCCCAACAGCTGTCACCATGCCTGACTGTGCTCCTCATGTGCTTTCTATTAGCTGAGAAAACAAGCCAGGCTGCTCCTGAGTATGGGGAGTTTGCCTTGTGGCAGTGGGGGGAGTGGAGAACCTGGGAAATCTGACTCTGTGCTTCAACCCTGCACACAAGGTGCTGGTTTCTGCGAGTGGCAGTAGACACCCCTCACAGGCTTATTAATGGGTGTCCTTGACCCCACTTCTGCACAACTTTCTTCTCCACTCAGCTGTCTAAATGCAACTTCTGCGGATGTTCTGTAATCAAATTGACTCCCACATACATAGCACTATTCCTCAAGTGGTAAAACCCTATGCATGGCAGAGCCAGCTTTTCAAGAAGTGTTTTAAGAGACCACTGAAGGCACAACCCAGAGAAACCTTCCCATTCAAAAACTGTAGCAATGCCCTGCAGGCATTACCAACAGCATCATGCAGCCATGAGGGAACCACAGCACAACGGAGTCAGAGCAGGGAATAAGGGCCTTCAACAGCATAAAAACAGCCCGAGGAAAAAAGCCTAAGCAAACTGGATGGAAAGTCACAGCCTCCCTGTGTGACTTACAGTAAAACTCTGTGCCTCAGTTTCACCCCTTCTGCTAAGCAGAGGTGAGGGTGACTGCAGTGGGCTGGGAGGACCTAACAGCTCTTAAAGCTCTTTGGTGTACTCAGAGAAAAGGAGCTATAGACATGCAAAAGTGTGGCTATTAACTGAAAGAGCACAAAGGGAACAGCCTAGGCTTCACTCCCCTCCTGCCTGGGTCACTCCCCTATGGGAAAAATGCTAGGGTTGAGCTTTCCACCTCAGCCAAAAATAATCAGCAAGCTGCAGGGGGTAGAGGGCCTGGGGAAGGAGAGAAAATTTCTCTTCTCAGGCTGCCAGAGCAGAGAGGCTGCAGCACATAATGAGAAATGCATTCCTTCCCTCCCCATTCCCTCCTCCTGAAGCCACCTCCTCACAGAAAAGGCATATGGGCCTGCTCCAAAAGACACAGGAGTGTGAAGCCCAAGTCAGTGGTTCTCTACTTCCCTTTGAGACAGAGAGTCTGCAAACTAAAATAGGATGTTTGTGCATTAATCCCATCGCTGCTCTCAGATGGCCTCCAGCCCCCATCAAGTATAGCTTGAGGTGAATAGAAAATACAAAGGTATGCTGAGTGGACAAAAGATACATAATGCTACAAAAAAAGGCTGGGCACCCATTCCCCTTCTGACACCTAAACAGTGCTTTTGGCTCCTCAGCTACTGTAGGAGCCCACCCCTTTACTGCACTCCTGGCGTTCAACACCACTCCACAGGCTTTCAGTACACTCACCTAATAGACCTGAAGCGATAATTCAACAGAAACAAAGCAGTTGTGGGACTGAAATCCCATTTCTCAGAGAAACACAGCACTTAAGGAACTGAATAGCACTGACTTTTGATGATTTTTAAGCAAAATCTTCCAAAAGTGGAATTTAGCTACCTAAAAAATCACTCCCTGTCTCACCTCTGCTCATTCACCCATATCCAAGGTTGCACACTGTACTATCATGCATATAGGAGCATTCTACCCTGCAGCTCTGAAACACCTTCCCAAAATCTCTCTTATGTCATTCCCTCCTCATCTCTCTCTGTTAGTATCTGTTCCTTGCCAATGTCACTATGGAGCTGGCTAGTGAATTACTTAGAATGGAGTTTTTTGGAGAGATGCTGTATAAATAAGACTCGGACAAGATTCAGCTTATTTTGATTAAATAAAACTATTTGGTTTTAATCCTGCCACTGAGAAAAGGATGCTATTCAGTTATGTCTCATAGTAAAGGCCTGGTTCTTTACTATATGATGGGTCTTTACAATGACTGCTTCTCCAAGCTCTATCATGCATTGATTGCATACAACATCCTTCCCTGACTCCATGCCTCAGATTCTTCACCTACTCATAGGGGACAACAATATTTTCTATCCTTAGTAAAAAGAATAAGATAGCAATTCTTTGAGATTTAAAATAAAATCACTGAGCTTGGGAACCACTAACTGCCATCACCCTGTATGCCCCTTTGCTAGCTAGTGTCCCGTACACATTCACAATACAGAACTCTTCACATTCACTTTATTTCACCCATATCCACTGAAACCAAGGCAGGGTCTTAATCTAGTATCCTACTGGAGCCCAGTACGCTCATTCTAACAGCAACCAGGCCAGAGAAAAGTGCAGAACTGACCTAGTAACACAGGCAATACATCTCTCTCATGTCTGCTATTTACATACTATTCACAACGAGGTAAAAAGCAGCCCATTTTTGTGCCAACATTGCATGCAAAACCACACCACCTAAACCTGGGATCACGCTGAAACATTCTCCTACATTGTTTTAGTGTAAAAAAAAAAAAAAAAAAAAGCCTAAATCATCTAAACAACACTATAGAGAACGGCGGGGAAAAAAAATAAAGGGAAAGGAAGTAACGAACTCATAACTAAACGCAACCCAGACCTCCATCACAGGATGTCAGGGCATATACAGAAAACTCATCAGTGTTAATGAAAGTTCTTTCTCCAGTGTCAGGCAGGAAATCCTCATCTCACATGCCTCTGTCTAGTGTGCGTGCAATGGACTGTCATACTTATCTGTGTTGTAGATAACCTTTGGACATACATAGAAGTTCATTCTCAATGTAGTCCCTGAACTTTCACTGCTAAATAAAATAAGTCTGTGTCAAGACAGCGGATGTGTGTGGTGTTAAGCACATTATTGCTTCCAGCTTTCATTTTCCAGAAGATGTTGCTGGGGCTGCTAATACAGCCTATATCCTGCAGAGATGGACTTGACTACAGTACTGCAATTTGCTTTCTCCAACATCCTATTGCTGACCCTTGTCTGTGATTGTTGTGTTTCAAATCACCACACTTCCTCCTCTTAGTCAGAAACTTGGCTGCTCTCCAGAGGATGTTCAGGAGATAAAGACAGGTTACAGTAACCCTCCACCTTAAAGTCCCCAGCATCTTCGCCTCAGCCACTCCTTTTCCACGTCATTAGCGTCAGGGCTGTAGGATGCCAGGAAGAGGAAGCCTTCAGTGGGAGCTCAGGGCTAATTGACATGCCTTTCAGGCAGCAGCAGTGCCAGGAATCAAACTACTGTCCCCAGGGAGTGGCGGCAGAGGCAGCAAAAACCTTCCTCAGTGGCAGACGAGTTTTTCTATTTCCTTGGTTTCAAATCTTGCTTCTGTTCTCCCCAGTCTCTGCTGTGGCTCCAGCCGTGAATTCTAGGGAAGCCCAGCTGCCTCAGCAGGTATGGTCTCGTTAATGAGCAATTAGCTCCTAGCCTAATTGGGCAGCAGAATGGCTAATGAGCCCAGCCATGGTTGTCTGTGCCCTCATTATCCTGTGCTCAGCCAGTGGTAATACTGAACTTCTGTCCCATTTCCGTCATGCCACGATCAGAGCACTGGCTGAAAGCTTAGATGTGCCAGTGCTCACTGCCTTTTAGTGCTCTAAAGTTGATGGTTTGCCTTAGCGGTTTCCTCTAGCAGGCCTGGAAAAGCTCCTCTCACCTCTGCACTACACAACCAGATCCCACCTCCCTTGTCTGAATCCTACTCTTTCACTCAGCAGGTTTTTGATCTCTCTTCTACATATTTATATTTGTGAACATAGATACGTACAAATATTTTTAAGTATTTGTCTATGCATACATACATATCTATATATACACGCATACAAGGTTGAGAATTGTGAAAATGAACAAGGGTACTGCTTTCCTGCCTAAGGAACACAATTGGTTGAAACATTTCCAGTGCAATACAGAACACTACTATGTCTTACTTTAGCACGTATCAGGAAGGTATCAAGAAGGTACTTTAGCACGTATCAAGAAGGTGCTCCAAGCAACACAGGCACTCGTAGCACCCAGAGAGGAATCCTTGCGCCAAAGACTGTGCAGTGTTAGGAGGAAGGCAAGGTTTATCTGATTTTTTTTTTAAATTTTAAAATAAAAAAAAAAAGCTTTGTAATGCTAAGTCACAAATCTTCAGGAGTCCTAAGTAAGTTCAAGTTGCAAATCACACAAGCCTGTTTTGATTTGCTTTACTTTGGATTCCACGTTAGGGAGTCATCAGTAGTTGAATTTCACCCAGCATCATAGCTATTTTCTATAATTTTTATCCTTGAAGTTAACAATAATGACAGAAGCAGAAAACTGAGCTGCTCCTTCTTTGCAACAGCCACTGACCAGACTTTGCTGATTGCTAGGAGGTTGGGAAATCTTCATGAAGTTGTCTGTCTCATAGGTCTGAACACACCATTTAAAGAGTCTGTCCTCACACATCTCAAAGCATCCTACAGGAAAATGATACTTTCACACCTGCAACAGTAAGTACAGCAGGTCTTAACAGAGAACCTCAACATTAAGTGCCAGTTTAACACAATACATGAAAGATGCACTCTCCAGTTAACTAGCAAAGCTCTTTGGCAGAACGTACCTTTACTTTCCAGCACTGGGATTCAGAGATCTCTTGTGAAAAGTAGCATATGACCCTTAATGACAACAGACAGTCAAGGTTGGGGGCCGTGTTTTTTTGGCTTTTTGTTTGGTTTGGTTTGGGGGGGGGGGTGTTTGGTTGTTTTCTTTAAGTCTTATCCAGCTGCTGTGTTTTGGATAATCCAAGTCACATTACTAATATGTGAAATATTTCATAGCTCTACCTGCTGCAGCAATGAACTGTGTTCCTTCTAGGATTGATTATTCCAACTTCCTGCTGTTCCCGATAAGGCTTTCCGGTGGCTGCTGATGGTTTTAAACATGGCTTCTTCTGCCTCCAGGGTACTTTCTTATATTAGATTATCTCAACATATCACACCCGCTTTTTAGTCGCTTCACTGCCTTCCTGTTAAGAACCAAAATGATTTTTTAACTGCTCTTTTGCCCTAGAAGGACTTGTTTGACCTTGTTTTACCCCACCTAGTGGTTCTCCTCCTAGGTGCTCCATGAAATCAGCCAGTACAAGAGATCCTGTCACCTCCAAATGTCTGTACATTAGGCGACACCTCGATGCCTCCACTTTTCACTGAGCAGTTTTACTTTCATTGAACTGTATGTTTTTGGAACCCACAGACTGACAATCAAGACAAAACTTTGCCCCTTCTCACCCTTTATACAAAAGTCTTACCATTGCTTTTTCTGACAGTCTGGAAACAGTGGGCCAGCCTGATCACCCAGCCAGAACAAACGCCCTTAGCACAGAATAAGCAGCTGTAAGAAAAAGAACTAGGGGTACCTGCCACCACTAATGATGCTGTCAGAGCAGGCACATCACTCGGAAGCAAAACCACCCCTTAATGTTTTACACGTATGGAAAAAAGAGAGACTGGGTCAAAGGCCCCATTTTAAGCATTGAGCTTTTTTAGCCAAACCCTCTCAACATTTATTCATTCTTGCCCAAACTCCTAGTAACCAGACTAAAATCCACCACATCTTTCATTTAGGACTGATGGACAAACTTTTTTCATCACGGCTTCCCAACTTTATGTTGGGCCCCTTCAGAATTTTTTTCACTTAAGATCTCAGAGCATTTAACAATCCTTTATGCAAGCTTCATACCACTCATAAGCCTACAGAAGAAGCAGCTGAAGCACTGAGAAAGACTGATACAGCAATGGCAAATAAACCTTCTCATAAAAAAGTGCTGTGCACTGAACCATTAACAACCTATACCAGTGTCTTTAAAGGGCTAATTTAATGAATGGAACAAATACTGAAACACAAGCCAGTTAGAGAAGCTGCTCACGTCTTTTCCCTAGCATGTGCTGAAATCCTTCCTTGCTATTGGGAAAAGAGAAGCATGGTC
Source organism: Harpia harpyja (assembly GCF_026419915.1). Classification (NCBI taxonomy): domain Eukaryota; kingdom Metazoa; phylum Chordata; class Aves; order Accipitriformes; family Accipitridae; genus Harpia; species Harpia harpyja. The sequence goes on from NC_068946.1 coordinate 4,823,621, forward strand.
AAGTGCCTGGGATTGATTTCCCAGAAGCCCAAGACTGCATAATACCAGGCATTCCACAGGGGCAGGCAGCAAATAGAATATTGTGTGCATTTTTGACAGTCTTTCCTTTTACTGTGGGCTCCCCACAGCATTTCTTTTTAAAAAAGCTTTTGCACAGCCATGTTTCTATCTCCTGGCTCACCCACCTCCTCTCGCTAATATTTTATTTATTGCATCCTGATCCTAACAAGTGAGCTTCTTCCCCAGTCGCTGCTAATTAGACTGGGTGTCTCTCCAGAGCTTGTACGCACACGGATCTAGACAGAACATAGATGTGCTTTGCAATTCACAGGAAGTATTCAGTGTCCATATAGATTGTCCAAAGACCATAGCACTTGAATGGATATATTTTACCCCCATGTCCAGGTATCAGAAAGAAGAATTAACATTGCATTTCACTGAAAGCAGAAGATAACAAAAGATCAGCCAAGCTCATATATTGATGTGGCAAAAGCAATACAAAGGAGGACACCTAAGGGGAACTGTTTCTCTTTCCCTCTGTCTGGTCTGTTTCAAAAAGCTGGTTACTGGCTCAGGGTTGAACCTTGTTGATCTCAAAGTCATCTCTCTGCCTTTGATACTCTCGAGAAGTCTTCCTGGCTAAAAAATGCAGACTTTGAATTTCCTTTTCAGGGTGGATCCATGGGTGGTACTCTTTTTTTTTTTTTTTTTTTTTTTGCATCTTCAGGACTAAAGTGGAGAAGATGAGGTAAAGCCGTGAATGTAGAATGGGGGAGACTTGCCAGGAGCTAGATAGCGGTTGGGAGCCTTGCAGTAAGAGGTAAGTGAAAGGGCATTTCTGGAAGCTAGAAAGATGGTACTGCAGTCCAAAGAAATGTCTCCAGAAAATAAGCAGTAAATCTTGTTCCCTGCATATAAGAAATCAATAGTGGTATTGGACCAGGGACATCAGAAATGGCAGAAAGGACTCTCATACTGAATGCTGTATTTACAATACAGCAGATCTTAGACAAGTGAATAGAGAGCTCTATTTCACCTAGTGAATTCAGTCATTAAACAGAATTAACAGCAGCCATTTCTCATCCATTGCAGAAGAAGGCTAAGAATAGTTTGGCCAACCCTATGTATCAATACAGAAAAGGCAACTCAAAAGAGGCCCTTCTAAGGATGTTTTTACATATGGATACATGAAGAAGTCATTTAAGTAGGCTCATTTCCAAGAAAATAGTTAAAATGCAACCTGCAGAAGCTACGTGTAGGAGCTGGTAGCAAGTCAGGAGTTGCTCAAAGCAGGATTTAAACTTCTGACCTTCCAGATCTGGGAAGGCAGAAGCGGGGGGGGGGGGGGGGGGGGGGAATGGTAGAGGTGGATGGGGAGTAGGGGAGAAGGTCATAAATCTTTTCATTCCTCCACAAGCATTCAGTGTGACATGAACGAGGTGCTCCCCACCAGCAATGCTGCAAAAGACAAGGAGCTGAGCAGGTGGGCTGCAGGATGGACTCTCGAGTAGACCCCACAGAACAGTTCTTCAGAGGAAACAACAAATGAGTGATTTGTGAGTCTGGCTCCAGCCAAATCACCGTTTTCCGCCCAGGGAGTCGTGGCAAGTTAAGAGGAGAAATCTACACGCTCTAGCATTCGTGCATGGGGGATGAGGGAGATGTGCTCCCTGGTGCATGGCAGAATGGGGTGCTGTCATTTATCTCCTCACCAAAGACTGTATTAAAAATAAAAGCTGAAAAGTCACCAGCTGGATGCCATGCACATGCTGGGCAGAAGGCCAAGAGTCTTGCTCTTTCTCAGTTTACAAACATAGGCCTCTAGCACAGGAGATGCTAAATATCAAAGGGCATAGCTTAAACTGTCCCACATACTTGGCAGGGTTGGTGGGGAGAGGGTTAACACCTGGCTGTGAGGACAACATGAAAGCCAAAGAAGGCTCGCTCTTAGCAACATGCTGGTTCATTCCAAGTCCGTTTGTGGAGTAATCAGGTGGTTTGCTTTTGGCTACTCTTGATTGACTTCCACCTGGCTGAGATTCAGTCAGTCATGACAGACTACACCAACACATACACCAGCTCTTGACACTAGCCTTCCCACTCCTTGCCCCAGGTCTGAGGACATGTTTGCAGAAAGACCTTGCACGTGGATGGTTCTGCCCTGCTGCAACTAAAGGTTTGAAAAGCAGGCACATTATATTTCTTCCCATGTCCCAGCACATACATCTTTTACGCCCTCTGCTAAAGTCCTGTTGTTCTGTGCTCAAGCAATTCAGTCAGAACAGGTAACAAGTTTGAACAGTCTAGAAAAAAGAGCAGGTGCAAAAATACATGCATGCTAGGAATTGTCTGGGCCAGCAACACAAACAAAGGATATGAGTAACATCATGTCAGCTTCTTCACATTCATTTCTTCATCGTCTCCTCTCCCTCCCCCATGCTGGTGAGTATTGCCAGAGGTACCTGCAGGTCTGTCAGTAACCTCTGGCCACAAACCACTTACAGGTTCAAGCAGAAGAAGTATAGCCTTCCACCCCTTCCAAACTGCTACAGAATACCCCAAACTGATCCAGAGGGGCCATTTTTAGTATAAGCAGACTTAAAAATGGGGCAGAGACTATGTCCTTGATTTTGAATCAAAGAAATATAGAAGCAGCCAGAGTTGCTGATTGATTCTGGATCCTACTGCAAACTCCTGTCCCTGGGCCATTTGTTCCTGTCTACTCTCATAGGAGTGACAAGGCATATTCCTCATTGCTGTCTTGGAACAAAACCTCATGGAAAGAACAAAGCTAAACACTTCTGACTGAGCAACTAAGACTTAAGAGACACTTCTGGCAGTTGATAGCCAGATCACTTTACATCTGTAAGCATCTACGACACCCAAACTCCCGTACACTCATACGCTATGCAAAAGTACGTACTAGTTGCTGACCAGGTTGTAAAATTGGTCTCTGCAGCTATAAAATAGGAACCTAGCATTTCAAACAAGCCTAGAGGCTCTATTGGGCTTGGCTTCTTTGACTGCAGCCCTGTTGGAGAACATTTAGCCTTGTCCTTGAACTTGTAACATGTTTTTCCCTGCCTTTCAGGGCTGCTGATGGGTATTTCACCGAGGCAGAACAGGTTGTGTTTCTCCCTTTAAAAGCAAAGTTTGTGATGTGACTTCCCCATGCCCTTCATCCCACAGGAGCTCCAGCAACAGCTCCAGCAATGGCTGTAATGAAAAACCAAGCTGGAGCTTTCTTGGGCCTTCAAAGGGCCTGTCATCAGTAAACAGCACTTGGTGGAGCACGTTGCAGTAGCCAAGTTCTCTCAAATGCTAGTGCTCCCCAGCAAAATAGATGCATAGGGAAAGGTCATGAAGACACTTCCACACAAAGAGCTAGGGCTGGAGACACACCACAGCGAAAAACCTCTAGGCAGATGGGTTAGAAGAAATTAAAAAGGGATCCAACTGAAAGAATTTCCTCTCCCCTTTATGACGTTGTTTGCAAAGGGTCAGTGCCCTGGTCTTCAGAGAAGGTGCCAAGAAGGTTGCAATAGCACTCCCACACCTGGGGGACAGAGCCTGCTTTCCTCGGAAAACCCAGGATCAGACAACCTGATAAGCACAGACCTCCGTCCTACTTGCATGCACAAGCAGTGCTACACACACAAATTCAGCATATATATACGCACACACACAAGCTACACATTTATATATAAACACAGACCACTGAAGGAGGTAGGAGCCAGGCACCTGCTGTCAGTTCCCTCTGCCTCTCTCGAGGACTTCCAGCAACATGCTTAGTTGCTCTGAGCTCCTGTTCTCTCACAATTTGTTTTCTGTAGCATCGACAAAGTGCTGCTGGTATTCTTAATACAGGCAAGGCACCACCCCTACCCCCAGAGAGCTTGCCTAACACCAGTAATTAGAGATATTGCATAACATAGCTAATTACTACCTTAATTAATTTACTTTAAATAATTCATAGATATTGTCAGCTAGCCACAATCTCTTAATAACCTTTACGTACAAAGAAAAAGAGTTATACAATGTATTACTGCATATTCATTTACAGACACACAGGTATCGTCCACAGGCAGGAAATTTGGCTACTACTGGCAGGCTGAGCTGACACCAAAACCTGACGTCACTGCTGTGCACAGGGAGGACGCAGCGAAGACCCCAGTTTGTGATTTAGAATGAAACGTCTCAGCATGGAGTTGCATAGTGTTTGTGACCAAGTCACATCCTCAAGTATTCTTGACCATGACATGTTTAGGAACAGTATGGCTCACATTAGAGCAGGTCCAGAGCTGCAGAAAGACTCCACAGCTGTCTCTGAACCGAAACATTTTGTTCTATTAAGCAATCTTATCCCAAATTCCACCCTTGTGGGGGAACGACTTTTAGGGGAGCTCTGCAACACCGTAAGGTTTGAAGGGCTTGGGGGCAGGGAAGTAATGGGGGGAGATGGCAGGAACTGTCAAAGTGGGCTCCTACTATCATTCACTGCCTCTGAAAATTTTTCAGAGAGAAAGTATTTGCCATGTAGAAGAAAAGCAGTCCTCTTCCTGCCTGCCCCAAGGAACCCTTTGCACCCCACGTAGCACTCCTGCCCTCCACGTTATTTCACTGCCTGCCCCTCTGCCTCCATGCATTGCTGCCCAGTAACCTATGCCTTCACTTACTTCATCTGCATTTGTTACCCAGATCCTCAGACCTCCTTTACCACTTCCTAATGCTGCAGGCTGTCAGGGACTGGGCAGCGCATAATGTAAAGGCAGGGTTTGGGCTGCCACAAATGGAGGCTGGGTAGTAAGGGGCCCTGGCTCCACATTTGCAGGCGCTTACACGTTGAAGTTGTGCCCAAGCACAGTCCATGCACACCAATTTTGGACATACTCCACAAGCCCCTTAGCGCTCCGACACCAGGAGTTGGGCACCCAACTCCGTGACAGGGAAAGGGAAACTTTCAGAAAGCTGAACTCCCTGTAAGATGTCTTGAGATAAGTCCCCTTTTGATACACAGACACCATGTGCAGAAAAGAGAGGACTAATCAATAAGGTCAGAAGCATTTTATGTAGGGCATCCTCTACCAATACAACAGAGACCAGTCCTTACTAGACCAATACTGTTTGACAGTAGCCATTGATCACTGCAGTACATCTGCTTGATAAATGACATCTATCTTCAGCAGTAACTGACAGGGACTCTGGCATGCCCTCCAGACAAATGCTAGCTCTCAAGAGGCTGTGACAGTCAAACCAAGCAAGCCAAAAAGTCTAGAAGAAACCCCTTGTGCTGTCACCCAGCTGCTGAATGGTGTGGAAGAAGAGAGCTGTTGTTAGCTGGGGTTGTTATATTAAATATTATTGCATGGCTTGTGTATTTTTCAAGTTCAAGAGCAAGCCTGGAGTTGAGGCCATCTAGAAGAAACAAATATTCACAGGGCAGCTGCCTTGTGTTTATATCCCTGTTTCCATACAAGGGCATCAAAAGCATTGCTTGCAGGGAGGGAAACCAAGGCACCAGGAGGTGGTACAACTCACACAGGGCCACACAGCCGCTCAAGAGTCCAGACAAGAATTCCTAGACTGCATTCCCCCAGGATATAAATGTGCGCGCGTGCGCGCGCACACACACACACACACACAGCAACTCACTTAAAGGGTCTGTGTCTCCCAGCCACTAATTTGGAACAAGCAAAGCAAAAGAGAATTGTGAACATTCTTCAGTGCCAGATAAAGCCAAAAGGTGCACAGTGCACAGCCACGAGGGTATAAGAAGAGGAAGCAGCCGGGAGGTTTTGGCAACAGAAAACTTGTTTTTGCAAAACAAATGAGATCCAAGGAAAGCCACAGACTTGCAGTGTTGTGTGGGAGCACGTGGTCCCGGATCTCACAGACCTTTTCTCCCCTGCTACGAGGAAGCCCATGCTTCCACGTTTGTGGAGGTCTTGCTTTTTGACCATGACTTCGGTACAGTAATTACTGTGAGTTCCTCAAGTTTTCCAGGAAACAGATGCTCAAGGGGGAGGGCTGAATTCTTTTTTTCCAAGCATCTGCTGCCATCCGGTGGCAAACGCTGCAATGGCATCCAGGGCCTCCCAGGGCACCCTTGGCAGAGGGACAGCCCGGCCGTGGCGACAACCTGCAGCCTGGCCCGAGTCACCGGGGAGCCCAGTCAGTGTCCAGAGGAGATAGTAGCTCCTGCAAGGAGGGAGGGAGCCGTCTCATGCTTATCTGGACAGGGAAAGACCCGGCTGAATCACAGACAGAAATCAACTGCCGCTGGAAATTTATCGAATCGCATTGAGGGCTGAAGCCCAGACGACTGTTTAGTTCGAGCCTACTCCCCTCACATCCTTTGGTCTTCCTTCAGATGTTGTCTCCTCTCATGCCACAATCCTCCCCCGCCCCCCCAAAGGTGGAAGAGGGAGTTTCCCTGCCCCAGGGCCAGCCCTCCAGTAGCCAGGAGGCATTGTAAAGGCAGCTTTTGCCAAGTCCCTGCAGTCCAGCTGGGCACAAGAAATTCATGCCAGGGACATCAGCCAACTGCTCATGTTTTCTTTTTTGCAATCTTGTAAATAAAAATCAGTCAGACAAGAGCCCTGGAGGCCCAGCCAGAAACAGTCCAGTCCCCATCATCTGAGTGCCTGCTCTACATGACTCACAACTCAGTCTGGCACATGCAAAAATACACAGGGCACTGCAGTTTTCAGGAACACTGCACAGCGGTATGTTAGACACTTGATAAAAAAAGAAGCAGCCACATAGCTAGACACTCAGAGGACAGAGCTGAGATGCCTGAAAGTTAATATTCCTCAGCCAATAAGAAAAAGCCAGCCGCCATCTTAAGAGAGAGACCTAATCCATTGCAAAGGCTTAGACATAACAAGTAATAATGTAAGAAGTGCAAGCCCAGACCTTCACTTTCAAATGTTGCAGCAAAGGCTCAGCTCATCATCTGTAGTGTCCCAGTACCTGAGAGTAAGCGCATGACTATGCAACATGGCATACACCATGCAAACAAGCTCTTCGTCTTACAGAGATTACACATTTAGGTAGAATATTCTAAGCATTGCTCTCAATTACTCCAAATAAATTCAGCTGAACTCGAACAGCATTTCTCCTACTTTATGGTGGTGTAACCAGCTGCTCACGATGGACCACTTCAGAATAGATGCTTATGCTCCAGCCTGTAATCCGTCAGGAGCACTGGAGAAGAGCAATGGAGATTGAACCATTATCTTACCACCTCCTCCAAAGCACCAGCTCCAGAGCATCAGGGGCCAGATCCACATCACGTAACTACAGGACCTTACTAGCACAACAGAAGGCGTAAGTAACCCCAGCAACCTGGGTTCAAATCACATCTGAAATCACGTGACTGCAATTATTAATTCTGTAGCCATTAGGATTCAAGGCTCTCAAAACCCTTTACTAACACTAAGTTCTCTTCCATCTATACTGCACAAATACAAATAGTAGAAATCCATCTGTTCAAAGCTCTTTTGAAAGAACAAAACCAGAATTTAGAGCAAGTCAGTATCTTCACCTCTCTTTTATAGGCAGGGAAACCAAGGCACAGCACACCCGCACTGGGATCTGTGGCAGAAGCCAACACCCCCCCCCCCCCCCCCCCCCGGACAGATTGGCAAAACCATCAGCCCAGGCCCTGTGGGACAAACGTATCTTTCAATGGGCCATTAAGTAATTTGTCGCGAATGCCAAAATGCTGTTTGAGAGAAATAAAAGCCTGGAGTTGCAGGGAGGATTACAGTAACTGAGATCCATTGGCAGAGTAAGTCAAATCGCCATCAACACCCGCTATGCCTATTAGCCTTTCCGTGTCAGGAACACTACAGTGAGGTTACCTCACACTGAAGTTCAAGTCAAAAGAAAATGAAATACCACGCATATAAGGCACCATTCACAGGTGATGCTGGCAGGAAAAACACATACAGAATTCAGACTTTGATGTGGAATATGAAATATATAAAGAAAAAGTTATGTTTTACACTTTGGTGTTGCACCTCTTTACCTGCTGTGAGAGACTAAAAGACTTAATGTCTCAAACATTGTGGTGGGGCAAGTTCTGCTTAAAGACAAACCCTGCACAGCAAGGAACCAAGGTGAAAAGCCCATCAGCTCAGACATCAGCAACAGGAGGGGGACGGCATACTGGAGGGTGCGCAGCTCCCTGGTCTGATAAGCTGTTCTGATACAAAGATCAAACAATGGCCACGTCTGCAGGGAAGGAGAAGTTACTCCACAAATGACCCCCAAGCCCAAAGGCTCACAAACTGCTCATTAACGTGACGAGTTTGGGTGCCTGCCCGAAGGAGGGGCAAGGATGATAAAAGGACACAAACTGAAGCCCCGGGTGTGCAAACCCACCGGAACCGGACCCCTCGGCTGACTGAACCAACGCTGGACCCAGGACCGGTGAAATCCTTCGCTCTTCCTTTTTCTCTGTCTTCTTCTCTCTTTCCTTTTCCTCTTCCACAATCCCTACACCTCATCCGTTTCAAGGCATAAACCGTTGACAAAGTCTGAGACTAAGAGTGGATCCAGCCGCCCTTGGGCCCTTCTCTGAGGAGGAGTCTGGAAAGCAAGGGGGTCTGCTCTGACCTTTGTGACTCAACGGGAGGGATCTCCTTATTCCCTGAATTGATGTATACGGTTACCCTGCGTTACACAGTTTACAGAAGTAGTCTTATGCCAACCGCTGTTGTGAGAAACCCTGCCACCTACTGCCACGCCTCCCCAGTTCAGTTTGCTTCTGTCATAAATAACATCTTTAACTGATCATTTGGTGTCGTTTCACCTTAATTTAGCCCGAGGGAATTTCAAATTAAACGCGACTCCCTGGTCTGTCCAGTCTGGGTCGTGACAGCTGCTTTCCCTTTTAACCGGACAGGAGTGGGTACGATAAGAGAACTTCAAGCTGACTTTGCCCAAGATGGTAACCTACAAGCAGATGTTACTTCACTGAAGCGACTCAGAAAATCTTTCCCTCTATCTTTGTCAGGGACTCTGTATTGAACTCCTTTACTCAACCCCTAACCCAAGTCAGAAGAGACCGTCCCAGTGCACAGGGAGGAACCCTGGGGGTTAGGGGTGTCTGTCCCACTCCTACGCAGCACACGTTGTCTGGTGTCCCACTATTAAGGCACCTTAGTTCCTTCCACCCTTTGCACTAAAGACCCCAAGTTGTGCACCCCTCCAACTGCAACAAGCCTTACACAATTTCTTTTCCCTCTCCTTTACATTCCCTATTTCTCATTCCATCTGACACACCTGCTTAAAAAACAAATGTGGTCCTATCACCCCAGAACAATACATTTCAAATAAGCATATAAAAGACCTTTTATTGACACGAATAAATTGATTGGGACCATTACTTTGTAGCTGCTTCCACAGAAAAAGCCTCTTAAAGGCAGCCTGAGGCAGGGAAGCAACATTTACATTTAAATGAAGGCATTTCTGTCGCAGCACCTCCCAACAGTTTCTGGCCCCAGGTATTGTGTCCAGAAGACATTAGTAAAGTCAAGGAGCTTTGCTTTAAATAACACAGAAAGAAAAGGGAAAAAAATATTTCTACAGTCCCCCTGCAAGCATATCGTAGTCTGGAATCACATAATCTGTAGCAAAGCAATGTCAACAGCTGAAAGGAGAGCAGTACCATCACATCAGGAAGAAACAGCAAAGAGCTTATGTCTGGAAACTGTTTTTTCCAGTACAAACGCTGTTAAAATGCCCTGCTTTGCGTGTACCAAACAGTTACAGAGGGTTCTGTCGCCAGGCTATGAACGGTTCCCTTACACACTGACAATGGACTAGATTCAATGCTGCTGTGAAACACGGTAGTACCACCACAAATTTACACCACATAGGCTTTACCTCCAGCCTTTACTCAGTTCATTACACTCTAAGTCTTCAAGACATCTGACAAATGAAATGTACGGTACATTGCTTCAGTACTGACAGAGTGGGAGTGCTTTGCAAAGGTACCTATTTTAATGTTTTTTTCCCCAGCAAGCACAGATCTGACAAGGCTTGTCACTACCCTTGGCATCCATGTCCCCAACCACCACAGAAATGTCAGTGAACAACAACTGACCTGCGTTTTTTTGCTGCTGTCATTGAAAGGCTTGTCTGTGCTAGAAATGTGTCCTGTTTCAGCGCTATACAATAGTTACAAGAGTAAAAGCAACAGATGCAAGTATAACCAATAAAATGATGGTTTACTGTCTTATCTATTGTAAAGGAATAAATATCTTGCAATCAGTCAGCTGGGAAGAAAAGTAAGTATTTCCACCTCCCTAATCAATACCACCTACAGTAAAACTCAGCACAGACCAGGCTTTAATACAGCAGTTTGATGGATGGAGAAGGACAGATAGATTACAAACCCTCTAGGTCCAGCACATTCTCCTGTTGAGCCAAAAAAGCAGATCAAAAGGGGGCAAGAAACCAAAAAACCTCATTAACAGTTTCAAAGAAAAGAAAAGATGTGCGACAGATTCTGAGAAAGGATATAGTCAGGGGATTATTTAAGTATTGTAATCTGAATGAATTAGTACTTACAGCTCAGTGCCACCCTAGGGACTAAAGTCTCTGCTCAGATTCCAAGCCTAAGGTCAACTGAGAACAAGTTACAACCTACACAAACGCAGACAAAGCTTCCCCATGTGCTGAGGCAGCTGTAGAAAACTTCCCAGCTGCTCTCCTGATGGCCTGCCTTCACCTGGAGGGTCCCTGTACGTCAGCACAGAGCATGCACGTGATGGAATGTTTAATTAAATGCTGTTTTATTACAAGTGGTGAGACACTTCACGGTGGCCCTATGACAACCCTAGCATTTTACAAACCATTTCAGTTCTGTATCACAAGACACTTGTACACTTTCCAAACTGTGGCAGCTGTTGCAAACATGCATCTGCTCATTCTGCAAGATCAGTATCATACTCGTTTTTCTCTTCTTGAGAAGTAACATGGTGGCACCAGGAGCCAAGTGAAAAATGCACTAGCACAAGGGCACAGTGTATTACAGAGATTTGCATATATACTGAAGACAAACCCTTCAAAATTCCCGAAGGTATAGCTCCAGAAACTGTTTAAACACTTGACGCTCTCCAGCCTTCCTTCTGACATGCTACTCAAGGTTGCCATCCTTCCTGACACGTCAGCTAGAAGGGGAGTATTTCCCTCTCTCCGAGTACGTATTTTTAGTGGCCATCTATCTATACAGTGCTAGTAAGTACAAACTACGATCCTCATTTACCCTCATGTTCCCCCTCCCCCCGAACAACAGCTAGAGGAACATCTGTAACATCAAAAGACCTTACTGGCAGATACGCTGCACATAGTGCAGTTTTGTCCACTAGAAGGTTTAGGGCTGAGTGGACCCTTTCACGTTAAAAGATCAGAGCACCCAGAAAATTCATGTAGTTCAAAATGGATACTTCGACTGTTAAATAATTCCCTCCGTTAATCCTCTCCCGCTACTTCCAATAAATTGCCACAGACACTCCCTCAGTGACAAACAAAACCCTCAGCATTATGAAGTGCTGAAACTCACTGGAACTTCTTAGAAAAACTGGGTAGTGTGTTCCTTTACTCCTTCGTTACTGAGCATGCTCTTGTGCTTCTTAAAATACTGCTATTGGTATCTGTTTTATTTGCTACTATATAAAAAGCATTAAGCTGTGAAGGAACGGACTAGAGAGAAGCCAAAAGTGAAGGATAAAACAGTGACAGTTAGATGACAATAAAACAATCCAACTTAGAGGGAGGAAAACCCCCCACAAAGCTGTGGCTGAGTATTCTGAAAGCATACATTCAACCACGTTACCAGGCCAAGAATACTAGATTCCTTGTAACTGCCTAGATTTTGTAATTAGGGTTCATTCAAACAAGCTGCAATGCCAGAGAAATTTCCATCTTACAGATTTGGCTAATATTCTGTTCCAGCAAAACCAAGACCGCAGGCGAAGTGAAATACAACACCACTGACATCACGCACAGCTGTTTTCCAAGGCCAGTGCATCAATTTATTCCGTAATTTCTCTCCCATACACATGTTTCCTGGTGCAGGAAACTCAGCCTTGCAGCTATAGCGAGAGACAGGAGTGTTCATAAGCTAAGCAACAACTCTGCAGAGCAGGCTTCTTTCTGGTGACATTGCCACAGGTAAGGACGTTGGACAAATATTTAAAGAGCTAACAAATAACGAAATGGAACTGCAACAGGATTCAGAAACTGAAAGACCCAAAGTCATCCAGAGATGGGTAACAAGACCGACTGCTGCAATCTTTTCCAGGTCTTTCACTTTGACAACTGTACTTCTGAGTTACCCTAAGTGTGCTTTGGTGCAAGGGGAAGCACGCTACTTCATTAATATTAATAATCAGTAAAGTTACTCATGCTTACATTGAAGCTGGGCTTGATTTAGTGCCCTAAAATTTACATACTCTGACTTTCAAAACCTGAGAGGTGTGCAAGCAATGGAATTATCAAATCCTGTCCTGGATGTGACTTCTACCTGCCAAGTGTCCTCCACTCACTAAGTGCTACTTTTTATATTCTTTACATTGCAGAGCAATGCAAGATTAACCTAACCCTTCCCACTACTCATCCAGCCAGAAAGTGGATTTGAACGATGTTTACTGCAAAGACTCATTTCCCTCATTTGTGAGACCCAAAGAAGACATGCTTACGTTGTGTCAGAAACCTGCGCTGCATCAACGTTCACCAGTACATCTGTCAGGTGCCACGGGTGACCATTCTTAGAACACAGTTTTGCAAAATGTCTGGGAGTTTATACAGATAAATGTTTTTTTGCCAGATTCCTCCAGTTGTTTTTTCTTTAGGGAGAAAGTGGGAAAGAGGATAGGGATTAGGAACAGGACAGGGGAGCACATTCCTTTATCTATATATATGTGTAGCTGAATTTGCAGGGGCTAAGTTACCACTTCCACAGAGATGAGCATTTGTAAAGAACAAAAAACAAGCAGAACAGTAGTTTGCAAAGGATGACTTGTACATGCAGGGCACTTAGAAGACTCTTCCCTCCAACATCAGACATTGAGTCTTTCTGATACACTTAGGGTGAGAAACTACCCTGGAAAAAGACCCAATACAAAGACCAGCAAGGCTTTCTCAAGCTTACCTGTCACATACAAGAGCAAGCGAGGAAAAACATCTGGGACTGTCAACACAGAAGCAGCTGACTGGGACATACAGAAGAGCACCTGTCACAGCAACATGGATGGAACTGAGCAAAGAGAACAAGCCCCTGGGTTGCAAGAATCTTGGCTGCCTCAGGGACCAAAGGATACTTCCCAGGAGGAGCAGAGAGGGACCCAGCTCCTTTGGGGACCAAGGGACACTACCAGGAGGGGCAGAGGGGAAGCTGGCTCCCTTTGGGATCAAGGAACACTGCCAGGAGGGGCCAGGGGACAGTGTACCCCGAGGTCTGGGCTTCCCTCCACAGGCAAACAGGCACGGCTGCTCTCAGAGAAAAGGCTGTGCCCCAAAACTCCCTCCCACCGCCCTTCTGTCACCTTTTTCCCTGTCACGGCAGAGGAAAGGCTTTTACGTGCACGCCGCCATGCCGCCCGGCCCGAGGGTCTCCCTCACAGGACCTTCCGGAACCTTCCAGGCCAGCTGCTCCTCATGCAGCCCCGCCCCCCGCCTCAGCTCCACACAGCCACGGGCACAGACTGGCCCCCGCTGCCTCTCCTTACCTCCGCCTACAAGAAAGCGGCTTTAAGATCGTCAGGGTCCAAACCCAGCGCACAGGAGCTTCTACGAAGAACGGGAGTTTCACAACAAGCGATATAAGCGCTGCTTTTTGTCATGTTCAAGGAACGGAAGATCAAGTTCCTGAACGAAACACCTGGCTTCACCTTTTCTCCTTCTCCCTAAATGAATGTAAGTTGTAAAAAGCTAGCCATGGCCTAGGAAGGATTGAAACCCTACTGCCTGCGTCACTTTTTACAGCTGACGTGACATTAGAATGAAACCTGGTGACGTGCATATAACAACGCCATGCAATAGATGGCTTCCCAGCCCTTCACCTTGTAATGACAAGGCATCGTTAACACAAGACCATTACTGCAGTAGGAACTGCATTGTTCAATTTATGCAGTAATAAAAATCCTCTTCAGCCTTGTCCCCTTAGGATTCATCATTTTAAGTCTGGAAACTTAGAACCTGTCGCAAGAAAGAGAGGGCAGCCTAAACCCATTCCAGTTCTACGTTAAGTACAAGGAATTACAAAGCCAAAAGAAATGTCAAAATAAATACCATAGCACGTGTTCAAGCCAGCCTCAGAAAAAGCACTTTCAGAAGCTATTTCCAGTAGACAAGAACTGACCTTCCCCTTACAAAAGGCCACAGGGTATAAATAGAGCAGCCTCTCCAAATATGCAGCTCCAAACTCCCATGTAATTTGTCATGAATACTTCTCCGTCTGCTTCAAGCACACTCAAACAACAGGGCACTCTTTTCTCGCTATACTCGGAGCACTAATTAGCTTGAACTGGAGTCAAAATACCTCACTATTTCTGAAAAATCACAGATCAAAACCAAAGCAGAACTAGATCAAGAACGCAGCCTTCCAGTCTCCCTTTTGACCAAACGTTTATTCTGTAAAGATACTCACCACCTCTCTCTGTGGCACTACGATATTTCCCTAAGTTTTTGAGATGCCGATTATCATGAACTGCAGATATGGAACACTCAAATAGCCAGCTCACACAAATACATTATAATCCTTGATAGATGGAAGACAGGGAGCCACTACAAATGTACACAAACATGTAACCTGAAGCAATTTGAAAGCAAATTTTAGCTTTTCAGCAGGCAACGAATAAACAGTGAGTTATTGTGCATCTTCCTCTCTGCAATTATCATCCCTTTGGAATACATCTCTTGCCAGCTCTGTATCAGTTGTGTGCAAAGATGACTCTACTGGCACAAAGTAACATCTCTTAGAAAATAAGAAGCATGAAAAACTCCGCTACTGGGGTATATATAGTGTACTACATCTAATTTCAAGCTTACACTTCATCAGTCATCAGGCCTCATTCTCCCCTGCATGTCTTCTGAACAACTTTGGTTCACAGGCAAATTTAAAAGACAACAACAGCATGCAGTCTTTCCTACTCTGTTGAAACTGGGGGAATTATCCTCTCCAGTTTAGAAGTTCTCGTCTTTCTACTCTTCTTTGGCTGACACAATGAGAACTTACGCACACACTTCATTTTAACTACTTGTTTGGGCTCAGGCAGATCAGTGGCTGCAATACATTACCACTGTATACAGAAAGCCCCTGAAGTCACGACAGCCAAAACATCCTTACACATTCACTCTTATCAATTTGACTGCTTAACTTATGGAAAAATATGCCCAAGTTACACAGTATGGCCCTCGAGCATACGTGTGCCTCAGGGAGGCAGAATATACTCTGGAACTGGACATGATGTTGGTGTTTTGTGTACTGTATATTAAAATTATCCCAAAAAAGGAAAAAAAATAAAGCCAAGAAAGACAAGACAGCTTTGAAGCAGACAAGATGGCCATGCTGGCACCCCGTATTATCCCAGATGAAAATAATTCTTTTCCCACTAACAACAATCAACAGACACATTTCGCTTGCAGGCAACACCTGGCTGCTGTAGTGTAGCTTGGTTTTATTTATGTCCACAAATATTTCAAAAAAATTACAAAATACTCAAATGGAGAGAACACAGAAGTCACGATTTCTGGGTTTCTACTCTGTTTACACTGTGTTATCCCATGGCAAACTACTCATATATACATTAAGCTTCAAGATATATATAAATGTAGCAGTCAGAATGTACACTCTGCTTTAACGGTGCAGTGAAACAAGCTCAACCATGACGACATAGAACAAGAGAGACGTTTCAAAAACACTAAAGCAAAATTAAAAAATAAACTTTCGAAACAGAGGAAAAATAAGAGAGATTTCTTAAAGGAAATCAAAAGGTCTGGGTTGTTTTAACAGGGCATCGAACACCGAGATGGCTTCAAAAACCACTGCATGTAAAGTTGTAGTTAATCATTGGTCTAAAATGGAAGAATTTCAGTGCTTATTTGCTGAATGATGGGAACAAAAAAACTCCCACAAATTATCAGAATGCTTTTTGGGGGGGGGGGGGGGGGGGGGGGAGAAAAAGGAAAAAAAAAAGAGATCAATGAAAAGCTTTTGAACAGACTGCAAACTTCAGCTGAAAAAAAATACAGAGAGAGGAACATGGGAGACAATTAGCTTTTTTTTTTTTTTTTTAAACAAGAACTATAGCTGAAAATAACAGCAAAAGAGAAGGATCAGAAGAAGTGGCTGAACTCCCCCAAACTCCACATGGTAAAAACAAGGAGGGGAGGTTTACCTGAAATGTGCCTAATTAGACTTTTAAAGTAAACTGAGGCACTCTCTCTGCTGAGCAGACGGATCTCACTAGCTACTCCACTGTTAGCAAAAGTAAAAGAATATTACTCAGAAGAAAACCATTTCACCTGATCACTGCAGACAGCGACTGAAGGCATTGACTGAAGAAGACTTTACCATCCTTGATTCTAGATTGACCTCATGGTTTCCAAATCTCAGAAACACTAGCTGTTCCTCCTAATACCTTCACAGAGAGTTCAAATATAGCAGATGGAACTGATTAAACGCTATTGCAGTTCTTTAGCACTGAGAAATCTGGAATGGAGGACAGAAAAAAAGGAAGATCAACATCAGCTGAAATAGTCCTCTTTCTCCTTTACACTCTTGCCTTAAGTGAAGCTAGAATACCCCGATGCATATTTTTAATTGGTAAATTGATGTTACTAACTATCCAACAGTAATCTTTGGGCACTAACGCTGACACTGGTTTGAGATTCGTGAGGTGGATAAAGCACTGTGCATGCCATGCCTTCCATCAGAATGTATGATTAACTACAAGTTTATCAAACATGGCTCAGTACAGTCCTATGACACAACCATCACACTGAACAGTCTACAACAGCAGAGAGAGAGCACTCGTGAGTTAAGAGAGAGAATGGGGGAAGTTATGCACCAGCAGAAAAAATGGCCAGCAGATTCAGATGTCCATTGGTTGCATCACCCTCTGCTCTGGCAAAGAAAACCCATGGCAAAAGAGTGGGGAAAAAAAAAATTCTGCCTAGAGGGTAAGCAGAGCTGTCTCCAAAAGAATGCTCTCTGGCCTTCTGTGTATACCTCTCCTTTTACCATCCACATGGGAACTAGCCAACAGGAGTTATTCTGCATGGACCTGTTGTGTTGGGAGTCAGTAAATGTTACTGTCCGTATATACGGTTAATCCCAAAGTAGTAAGTTCCTGAGATACAGAACACTGGTGGCAGTTAAAAAGTTTTTGCTTACAAAAACAAAACTAGAACAGTCAAAGAGAAATAGACTGGTCTTTGCAAAACAACTTTAAGAACACTAACTGAGTTGCCTAGTTCACTCTTAAGAACATATCAAACTTCAGAGGCCAGAAAGAGCACATCCTCCAAAAATATGCACATGCATACAAAATTCTGGCTGTACTAGTTTGAGCCATGGAACATTTTTAAAAAGAGATTTTAGAACAGATTATTTCTTTGAACTTTTGCCTAAAGTCTAAAACCAATGTAGTTAAGACTATGTTTCAAAAGGTAGTAGGAAAGAAGTGTATTATGGCCACACTGAAAATTAACCCTTGAAGTAGGCATCAAAAGGGTAAGCTAGTTCCAAGGGACATCTGTACTGCTGATAAACCCAACTCAACAGAAATCATCTGCAGAACAGAGAGATGTAACACGAACAAAAAACCCCCAAACAACCAAACCAACCAAAAAACCAAGAACAGAAACAGTCATTTGCAACATTATCCCTGCAACTCCCTTTAATGCTTATTGTTTTTATCAAACCAAATTTCAAGCTTTTACCCATTTGAAATTATTGATACCCATCATTCCCTTTAATTAAAGGGATAATTATATATATATATTTTATTAAAAAATCAACTCTGTATTCTGTCAATACCAGGTAGGAATTCACAATTTGTGATGTTACTGAAAATCAAGATAAACGTTTCTGGAGTTTTGTTTTGTTTTGTTTCTCCCCTCTACCCAAAAAAAGTTATTTACAGACTTAAAAAGCCATGCTGCAGAACTGAGCTCTCTTTAAAATTATGAAGATTTCCTACAATGTATTAAAATAAAAGTAGATTTTTATTATTATAGCACTTGGATTCAGAGCTTGTTATGTCACCTACTTGCAATCCTTTTTTTTTTTTTTTTAAAATAGCTATAGATGCATTGAGTGTCTCTTCACGCACAGTGACTTGTGTTGTGAACCTGATTCTAGCACCTACTCGAAACAAACTAGTAAGAAAAAAAAAAAAAACAAGATTGCAGGAAGTTCTCTGAATATTCCACACAGTCCTGTATTTTCAATAGGCTTCTGAATACGTTGTCATGCAGGGAGACCCACACCAGTCTTGAGAAATCTTCTCTACAAATGAACACTATGCTGATAAGTCTCTACTTGTTGGGTGGTTGCTTCTGTTTTAAATATATAAAGAAATCTTTATAAGATATTCTTTTCCTTTTGTAGCTCTTATTGTACGTAAAAATGTTCCACTCCTTCCCAAGGACTGGGGTTTCCATAGCCAGCATTACAAATAAATAATTTATTACAACTGTTTGTCGCCTTCTTTCTTCAGTCGACTGAAAGAGAAAGAAAACTCATTTTAACAAAACAAAGGAGGTGTCATGACACTTCAGAGAGAGCCTGCCTTCCTGCTAACCTCACCCGGGTGCCCTGAAGGGAACAGAGGTTGCAACAGGACTTGTGAGCTTTCAGCACAAAAATGAGAGCCATTGTAACAGCAGTGATAACACTGTCTGTTGTGAGGGGAAGCGATGACCTTTTGCTACTGAACTCCTTACATGTGAGCAAGATCACTAGTGCCAGCTCATCAAGCTTTAGCTTTATCTGCAGTTGCAGATACGACAGTCAGCTTCAGGCAGACTGGCTGCCCCCATGGCACAAGGCCAGCAGGCAATTTTGGATAGCTGAAGCAAGGACTGAAACATCAGAGTAACGCAGTGCAAGGCAGGTGTTTAATATGCTCCTTCCTATGGATCCTTGCTACTCATGCAGAATAACCCTTGCTAGGTGCTGGTGCCTTTTTCTTCTTAGCTGACATATTGTCAGTGGTCACTGCCAAATAGGAACTAAGGTGGTGTCGTATCAGGTAGGCCAAGAAGAGAACCACTCCACTATCAACACCATATAGCATTCCGGGGAGAAAGAACTCACATGATTCGTCTAGGCATTCTCAGCTGGTAATACAGGATCCGTATTATTCACACATTTCAACTTCTTATTGCCGTTAATAATCTCTTAAGATCTATTGAATCCCTCCCCTCTTCTCATTCATAAAGCTTTAGCCACCCTCCTCCACTGTTCCCAAGGAAGAGAGTGTGATGTGGAAGCAGGAATCGTAGTAAGTACGACACTAGAAACCCCAATCAGAAGCAATTCTGCAATGGAAGACTCAACTAGTCTGCATCCTGTGCCAGTAATTTGGACCTAGCTTCCAATCCGCCCTATCACCTCTGCCCCAGTTAGGTCTTAGTACAGCTTCACCATCTTCCATAACTGCAATAGGACAGTAACTCAGGACACAGTAAGAAAGGCAGTAATTCAGAAGAAAAAAAGATGGAATGTGGAGGTAGATGGAGGAAGCTGTAGCATGCCCGCATCTCCAAAAGCCTTCATTGCACCTCTCACCTGTAATAATCTTCCTGACTTGGTAGATGACCACCATGCATGTGAGGATGCCCATGCAACCACTGCTGCTCCATTGCCAGTCTTTGCAGCTCTGCTGACTGGGCATGCATGGCCTGCAGCTGGTGGGCTGCTGACATAGGAGGTGGAATGGCACCAGGCAGATCTCGCGGATAAGGAGTACCTAAGAGAGAGTTGCCCATTTTTAGACACTTGTTTGCTATGAGGTCTGCAGAGAGTTGTCCCATGAAGTTTTTTGGGTTTCATTTGGGTTTGGTTTTTTGGTTTTTTTTTTTTTTAAACAAACCAACCAACCAACCTTTGGCTGTAACCTAAGTTACAGCTCAACTCCACCAGCTCCCTTCCCAAGAAATGCTAAGACCCAGAAGAAAAGGTGACAGTTCAGATACAGAGCCAACCTTCGTAAAGGACCATAAAATGCTCTCACCAAAGACTGGATGTCGGAGCATTTCATGCTCATGAGGTGGCTGCCCTAGCAATGGGTTGGGGATGGTCCCAGGTGGATAGGGAAAACGTGCCAAATGGGGTCCAGCTGCTAAAGGATCCACCAGCGGGTGAACAGGTCCTGCTGAACCTTTAAAAAGGAGGAAAGAAAGAAAGCAATCAACTGCTTTGGGAAGCATCGCTCACTGTTGGGAAATCAAAAGCCCTGATAGACTTGAGCTGGACCAGCATTTGGCCTAACCGGCATGTAATTACCAGGAGCTTAGCTCCATCCAATTTGAAACCCACTTTTCTACCTTCAAGTGACATCAGCTTACCAAACAGTCTTAATTGTTAAAGCAACAACCCATGACTTTTATTTTCTACAAGAAAACAAAATCCACGAAGCAACAGGGAAAAACAATGATGGTCAACATTTAGAAAAATTTTCCCCCAAACTCACTCCTAGTTCCCCTTTACACACATAAAATTGAAGGATCACTAGTGACATTTAGTACAGACGCACTAAAGCATCCTTCTGACTTTAGCAATACTACTTGATAGGCCAAAAGCTGGCAAAAACCTTTGTTCACAAAAGATATATTTTCACCATCCTTGTGTGGAGAGGGACGCCTGTAGACAACCTCTCTGGTGTCACTTTACCAACATAATGAATTCTCTTATGAGAATCGTGACAGAGGCTTTCAGCTCAACTAAAGCCAGATGGTTGGCATGTAAAATGGCTAAAGAGATGAAGTTTTTCTCTCCTAATTTTTTTTTCCCAGCTCCTATAAGGTAACACCAGTTTCAGCTCCTTTCTGGCTGTAACTTGTAACATAACAGCCTTTAGCATTAGCAGCGTTACCAGTTCCATGACATCTCTCCTAGTGAATTCCCTTCACCCAATGGAGTCTCCACCTGTACACCAGACACCACTGTAAGGTGGTACTCTAGAACTCCAGTACTTTTAAAAACAAAACAGCAAACCTTTTACAGTGACAGCGTGCAGTCTCAGTGAAGATCGCTGTACTGTTACCATCCTTTACTGTATCACTGTCAATGGTCCACCCTCCCAAAAAAATAACTTTGCATTTCAGTTATCACAACCTTATACAGTACAGAAGTCACATCACATACAAGAAAGCAGGGATTTTGCTACTTGAATTCCAGAGTCACAGTCTGCCTGTTTTGGGCAGACTTCTGCTAACAGCCCAGGAGAGAGGTTCCCTAGGAAACTGCCTAGCCCATTTCCCTAGGCTCACCTTGATGTAAGGGATCCTGCTGATGTAGGTGTAAATGCGAGTGTATGTGTGAATGTTGGTGATGGTGAGGCGTAACATTGAACATCTGGAGCCGTGCCAATGGGTCATTTGTCAGTGATGCCATCCGTTCAGCGTGTATTCTCTCTGCTGCCAGTCTGTCAGGGTAGCTCATTTCAGGCCGTAACTGTGGGCCTGCCAGTGCAAGTCTCTCTCTTTCAAGGGGGTTCAAACCCGGATGGAAGGAAGCAAACGGGTGAGGTCCTGCTGTTGGGGGAATAGTCAGTGCACCATGCCTGGCAAAATGCTCCATGGGGTTAGTAGCTGGGTGCAGTGCATCTAGCTCTGGGGGCTTCACCTCAAAGCCAGGTTTCATCCTCTCTCTCAACTCCCTTTCCCGGATTTCTCGCTCCCGGATTTCCCGCTCTCGCAGCTCTCGTTCCCGAATGGTGGGATCCACATTGTAGAGGCCAGGCATATGGTAGGCCAGAAGTGGATCGGTGGGGTTCAGAGGGACAAAGAAGGGATGATTACGGTTTGTTGGTGACATGACATGAGGACGGGCATATTCACTCAGTGTTCGTAAAGCAGGTGTATCTGGACCAATGTAAGGTGGTACAGCAGCAATGGTCGTTGGCGGAGGTTCAAATGAAGGTCTCATGTGTGCTGGCCCGCTGAGCTGAGACTCTCCAAGACGGCCTTCATGAGAGGAGCTGGATACCTTCTGCTGCACAGAACGGGGGAAGAGAATTTTCATTCAAGACATTTGGCTTAAAAACACAGCAGGTACACACTTCCTTTCTTGTGCTTCAAGCTCTAAGAGGAGGTAAGTTCAGCCTGCTGAGCCTCACGACTCCCGCAGTTGTGTGCTCCAGCGCGGTTTGTGCGAGAACTGGATTCTGCCTACACTGTAGGCCAGAAAATAGCTACTTAGTGTAGCTTTGAGGCTGCCACTACAAACTGCTTTACAGCTACTGGAGCAGCAACAAGTTGGTACATGTCACAGCTATGGGCAACAGCTGGCTGGTACATGTCACTACAGACTACCAGTCTTGTTTGCAGTGTGTTCCTCCTCTCCTCTCCACACTCACTTGTATCCCAAAACTTACTAAACCCAAGGAAACTCATCTCCACAACATGCAACACAACAAATTCCACTCCTTTCATGTCAGGACTTTGCATCTGGCTCTCCCCTCCTGTACAAGAGCAGCATAGCACTTCTGGGGAGGGCAATAAGCACGGTTTACCCGCACAGCTGCCCAAGGATCCCTGTCCCCAGAATAAAGCAAAGTCCCCATACATGACGCATCCCTTAAAGGACAGATGCTATATCCTGACTTTTATAAACCTACAGAAACACACAGCTCTGATTCAGATCTCTGAAATGCACCAAGGAACGGGAAGATTTTAGCACCTTCTTTTTCAGCATCAATAATTTATTACTAACCTACCAATTCTGTGGGCCCAGAAGTAATCATTCCTTTCTGACAGGCCACAGAAAAACGGATTACTTGTACTGGCTCTTTATACCAAGACTGTAGTTTGGGTCTCCCCATTAAAAAAAAAAAAAAAAAAAAGTTACGTGCCTTTAATTAAGTTTACTTCAAATTTAAGAAGTCTTCAGATCCCCTTTTTCTAGCAGACATCACTCATGCCTGCACAGTAGTACAAGGTACACAAAGGCATTCACTCTATCTGCACATTGTGCTTTTCTACCATAAGTGACCGTAAATACTTGGCCTAGTTATCCCCAGCTGGATTGGCTTCCCACACATCAGAAACAGACCAGGAGCAGAAACTCTCCATTTCCTTTAAAGAGAAGAAAGTCACAGGCAGGCCAGGAGGTGCTCATAGCTGGTTGGCTTTCACTTAATACACAAGGCTCCCATATTCACAAATACCTGATTGCACATGCATTAAAGCGCTTCTGGGGACTTGCAATCTGTAGTCACCATCCAGGTGAGATCCTACCATGCCAACTCCCTTAAACAGCTCTTAGCTACAAATAAACCTACCGCAGCTCTTTCTGCTTCTCTTTCACGCTCCCGCTCCCTCTCTCTCTCCTTCTCTTTTTCTTTTTCTCTTTCCCTCTCTTCTCTGGCTTTCTGCTCTGCTTCCCTTTTGGCCTTTTCAATGGCCTCTTCTCTCTTCTTGGCCAGTTTCGATCCTGCCAGAGGCATAAAGTACAAGTCTGCTCTCGAGCACGAATTGTAGCCACGGTCCAGGTGCTTATAGAACCTGAAAGAAACAAAACAGAAAGAGCTTAGCTATGGGAAAGATGCAAGAGTCTGGGATTTAATAGCTGCATATCCAAAAAAAAAAAACAAAAACAAAAAAGTCTCTACGCTTATACAATAGCAGTACCAGCTTCCCTGAAAGCCATGAGAAAACTGATTGTACCGTATTACTCCACAGACAAGCGGAGTATAAAACCCCTCTCACAATTACAAACTGTAATGCCCTCTCTGAATATGCTGGCTGAAACAGCACCTTTCCAGAAAAACAGAGCAAAATCATGGTAGAAAGAGAAGCTGACAAGACGCACACGTAAAATGCACTCAGCTCCCGCAGACGCTCATTTCTCAGCTTTTGGGAGTGCCTCGCTGCGCAGAAAAACAGAGCGCACTAAGCAAGCCCTGCTGACAACCTCCGTACCTGGCTGATTGACTAGCATGACTTGGTGTATCCACCACAGTAGGTTCTGGTGATGGACTTCTGGGTGGAGGGGGAGGGCTTTCTGGTTCCTCAGCTTCATCTGGGACTTCTTCTTTGATTTGAATAGGTGGTAGCGTGCAGGCTGTCACCACTGGCACGTTTCCACTAGAAGCTGCTGACGTGGAGATGGAAGTCTGAAGTGGGATGCCAGGCACAGTGGGTGGCGTGGAAGTGGAGGGGCAAGAAGGAGGCGTGATGGAAGGTGGGCCTCCGGGGACAAAGGGATGCTGAGAAAAGGGGGGCTGCGAGGATACCTGATGGAGTCCAGATGGGGGGTGATTAGCAGGTGGGGGAAGGCTCTGACTCTGTGTCAGTACAGGAGGTTGGGCTTGCGAAGACTGCAGGGGTTGGCTTTGAGGCATCAGCTGCAAAGGAGGAGGGTGTGCGGATGGAGGATGATGAGTCGAGAGGGAGCTCAAAGGTTTTAAAGCAGGTGGTGGAGGCAAGTTGGAGTTCATTGAGAAAGGAGAAGGGCCAGAGAGATGAGGAGGGTGCTTATGGGATGGAGCAGTGGGGAGCTGAGGGATTGGGGTAGTAGGGGGAGGTTTGATATGAGGCATGGCCATGGGTGCAGGCGGCAAGGGCTGCTCCCGCGGAGGCTGAGCCTGCTGCAGTGAGGTTGCAGTTGGCAGGACAGGCTGTGTCACCTGAACCTGGAGAGCGGAGTGAGAATGAGACGGTGCTTGCGTCTGAAGGGGAACCTGAGACTGAGATGACTGAGTGGGGAGGGAAAATGGCTGGGAAGGTACAGGATGAGGCAGGAGGGGCTGAGCCTGCAGGCTGTGAGGGGCAGGCTGGGCCTGGCTGTGGAGCGGAGGCTGTGAGTGAGGCTGAGAAGAGGCAGGGGTCGGCTGGCTCTGCGACACGCTCAGAGGCTGCAGAGGTGGGTGGGGTGATGGGAGCCTCTGCGGGTGCAAAGTGGGGGCCTGCTGTATGTGAGAATGAGGAGGGGGTGGTGGTGCGGGGGCCTGGGGCTGGCTGGGGGGCTGGGATGCTGATGGCGAGACCTGCGGTGGAGCCGAAGCAGCGCTCGACACCGCCGGCAGCGATGCCGGTAACTGGGCTGATATAGGTGGCGTAGGTGGAGGAGCCTGGCCAGAACCGCTCTGTGCCTGAAGCACTTGGGGCTGTGCCTGCAGCACTTGCTGTTGAGCAGATGAATCCGAGTCACTCTCATTGTCTTGAGGGCTAGGGATGCTGGGTGACGTGCTCCGGTTATCCTGGTCAATGTCCTTGGGATCACTGCTCCCTTCGTCATTGACACTGCGGCTGTCCGAGCTCTCACCTTCACCCTCACCCTCTGAGGGAGAGTTTGGCCTGCTGATCTCCTGCAGGGAGAGGGGGAAGAATAACCACCGTGCGTGAGGAAACCGCACAAAGAGCATTACCAGCATGCCACAGGACGCAACCTGTTACACGTGCTGTGCAAACACAAGTGCAGGTACCACCCTTTGAACCTCGCGGGGCTTAAAACAGCACAGGCAATGTAAATATCCAAAGGGAACGTGCAAAAGACAACGGAGCTAGGCGCTTTTTAGTAGTGTCCAGCGACAATGGGCACAAACCGAAATGCAGGAGGTTCTGCCTGAACGTAACGAAACACTTTTTCACTATGAGGGTGACCAAGCAATGGAACAGGTTGCCCAGAGCAGCTGTAGACTCTCCGTCTTTGGAGATACTCAAAAGCCATCTGGACGTGGTGCTGGGCCGTTGGCTCTAGGTGGCCCTGATTGAGTAGAGGGGATGGACTAGATGACCTCTAGGTCCCTTCCAACCTCAACCATTCTGTGATTCTGTAATATGGAAAGCTCAGTGCCAAAATTCCCAAATCCTGTGCACAGAGTGAACCTGGTCAGGTACACGGAGATGAAACGACATCTTGAAAGTATTTCAATTGAGCTTTGATACCATTAAATTAAGAGTACTCCAGTGGTGGTTTTCTAACTTGCCACAGAAGAGGAAAAAACAAATTTCAATTAAGAAAAAAAAAGGGTGGGGGGTGGGGGGTGGAAAATAATCCAAGTATACTCCTATATGGTCGATATTGATATTAAAACAACAACAACAAAAAGACTTCTGGACTTACCCCGTATCATTCCACTGCTTTTCAACAGAAGGAACACATTATAATACTGGTTGCTTTCCAGCCACAGATTAAGTTACTATTTGCTGTGGCTTAAATTGATTTCATGTTTTTGGTTTGTTACTGGGTTTGCACCCCCTCCCACTCTCAAACCATTCTCCTAAGAGAAATATTCCTCTGTGGGACTCACTTGAGTTTTGGATTTTTTGGCATTGGACCTGTCAGGTTCTTCTGTATCAGAAGCTGCCTTTTCCCGCTGCCTCTTGGAGTTCTTGAGAGGAGAAGACACCTCTTCTTTTATCTTCTGCCACAAATGAAGCAGAACACAACAGTTACCAGTGACGTAAATGCAAAAGTGAATTGACCGTATGCCAGTGCTACCATATTTAATACAAATAAGCGAGAAGGGTTCCTATGGAGCAGGAGAACTGATCAGAAGTTGAGAAAGTCAGTATTTAACAACAACCCAATACACATCTGTCCCTCTGTCCAATTACAAGTTGCAGGGGAATCTGTTCAGAAGCTGCTGCTCTGTTCTGCCATCTGCCACAAGCAACTTCCAGAAGCCTTGCATCTACATAATGCACTGGCCACTCCCTCTGGAGGTCAAATTTAAGATAGAACCCAAAACAGACTGCAATTTTACTTCTGCAGACAGAAACCCAAGGGGCAGTTTGCACACAAACCCTGCACACATTTCTGACACAAGCTAGTAGGAAAAAGGAACATCAAGTAAAGCATTCCTCATCATGCAGATGTGGTCTCGAGCTTTGGAAGCGAAGGAATATTTTAAACAAAGCAGTTGTCTTCAGCTGCGCAGAATGAGGTCTATCAGGAACTCATACCAGATCAACTGGCCCACTATACTCTTCTAAGAGACCAACACCAGTTGTTAACAGAGGATGGAGCAAGAATTTCAGCAGTAGACAGGCACAGGATAAGCCTCTTTCTACAACATGAAAGTCTTGCTTTACTCCTGATATTTTGAGGGCTATTTTTATATCCCCTCAAATATAGGGCTAACAGTGAGTAGCTATTACAAGATTACTACCTTCTTTCATGGCCTGGGACAGCATTATACATCACATAATTACCTAACCTAACTTCAAATTTTGCTAAGTTCTCAGTTTTATCATGTGAAAACTTGCTCCATACTCCAGTTTTGACTTGTGGGTTGGTTTTTTGTTTTTTTTTTTTTTTTTTAAATACTTATTTTTAACTTGCTACTTTTCAATTTACACTGCTTAATGGCAAGCCTTCCCGCTTCATCTGGCTTTGTTTCTTCAGTACTCTCTTGGAAAGGCACTTATTCATTTAAAGAGACTAAACTGTCAGCTCGCTCTGAAAAATCAAGCAAATATACATACAGAAAAACAGTAACAGAAGTAGTCTCAATTACTACATATTCATATTCCTTTGTAAACAAAGATTAAGTACCGCTTAAAAAAAAAAAATCCCCAAAACTGTCTACTTGCCTCAAATACAGCATTTCTGATCTGTATTACTTCCATGAGCCTAACGCTTGTATTTGCATCCGAAATTGAAGGATTAATTTATCATGAGAGCAGTAAGGTTATGTGGGGATACTTCAATGGTTTTTATCACTACACGTCCTTATGTACAGGAACAAAGCATCAGTCAGATGCACCATTAAATTTTTTGCTTATCCACACAAGTAGGAATTTCTAGGTCACTGAGAGATTCCCTGGCCTCCTAGAATCTGCATCTCATTTAGCTGACTGAAGAGGCCTCAGGTGTCCAGTCCTAACAAAAAAGAAGAATGGGAAAATTTTACCTTGGTAGACTTCTTCACTGAATCTGCTTTGCTGTCATTACTGGAGGTGCTGGCAGCGCTAGGAGAGTTGCGGCCACTGGAACGGATGTCTTCATTAATAGGTGAGGCTCTACCATCAGGGCTGGCTGGCTGCTTTTTACGACCACTACGTAGTGTAGACATCTATTTGTTTAACAGAAATAAAAGTGTATCAAAGTCAGCATTTGTCCAGCCTCTTCACCTTTTTCTGCCTTACATCAGGGGCATGGATGGACCACTCCTGCTAAGAGCTTGAAAAATGAAAAACCAAGAGCATTTAACATTGTTATAGTTTTTCTTGAAAGCTCATCTGGACCTTAACGTAAAAGGAGGCAAATCCTTTATTTGTCTGCTCAAAAACATTAAGTGCTGATTATTTTATTCAGCAGTGTCTGCTAGAAATGACAACATTAGAAAGATGTTCCAAAGCTGCCGCTGTTTGCATGCTGAATTTTCTTCATAAAATGCACGCACGCACATTTGTAAGCATGCATACACACACAGCGAATGAGGTAGGAGGGGACCCTCGTGTTCCATTAAAAAAGAAAGTCTATCTGTTGGCATTCAAGCAGTCAAGACCCATTTCTAAAATCACAGATTCAATGTGCTCCTGCTATGCCACAAGGAATCACAGTAGAGTATATTTCAATAATTAATGCTGTTTCCCTCCCAGTTTGGCAGTTTTTTGGATGACTGGCTACCATAAAAACAATGAAGCCAACCTTACCTGACAGTGTAGCCTCACAAGATATTTAAAAGCAATGGTCATATCATCATGATCAGAAAGATGGAGGGGGGAGGGCAAGGAAAAGAAATATATCTGCTGCTTTCCATCAGCCAAAACCCAAAGCAAACATCAAATTAACTAGAGCTGCTGTCAGAGTTCTCACAAGTGACTTGCACACAGTAAGGCTCCTGGCATTTCACCCCGAGTAAAAACTCTGCAACAGAGCACACTAACCATAGGAGCAAACTACAGTTTTCTGTAGGGAAGAGATTTTAACTCCAGTAATATGAGGACGCCACGTGAATTGGATTTAATTTTTTAAAACTCTTCCTTTAAAATAAGCCCAAGGGCTTCCCTCTGACAGGATCCAGCTGGAAGAAGGATACATACTAGTACAAAATCTGTAACGATACGCTGGTCAAATGCCCTCTTATGACGACAGTCCACTGCCAGTCATTAAAAACGCGGAAATAACAAGTTTGACTAGAACTCGCAGAAGAGACATTTAAGCTTATTTTTCCAAAGTAAGCCTCAACCTCAGCAAATCTCACACTTGCATACATGAATGCAGCAGCGGGCACGTACCACGGCAAACAAGCAAGATGGAGAAAGCGTCATTTTAGAAGTTCAACTACCTTTTTCCAGACAACGCCTCCTCTTTACAGAAGAAGCTGCAATGCAAGAGTGTTAAGCCTACCGAGCCTCGACTCCGCCTTGTCCTCATGCTATGCTTTCCACTAAGTCCATCATCTTCCTCTTTGACAGGCTTAAACATAAAGGGTGGAGGGTCTACAGGCTTCTCAATGGGTGGCAGCTCTCCGTATTTTTTGAAGTGAATGCGACAATCAGTGCACAATAAAATGTTTTCTCGACCGCCGTGGTGCCAGTCCTTGGAGGCTTGGGGCAGGAAAAGCAACAGCTTAGAAATACACAATATACCAGATAACTCAGCACAAACAGATTGCATTATTAAAAAAGCACACAACTAGAAAAGTAGCTGCTTTTCTACGGGCAACAAAGTCAGAGAAATTTCCGGAAAACTTTGTCATGTTTCAGGCTTAGTCTGTGTTCCCGTGCACATCTTCAATATTCAATTTACAAACTATTTGTTTACTTAAGCAACCGCAGCTTTGAAAACAAAGAAAGAAGCATTATCTGCTCTACTTGGGAGCTAACAGGCAGCTATTATTCTCCAAAGCTGTGGTTTCTTAAAGTGAAGTGAACTATGAACTTCTCATTTCCTTTCCTTCCCTTCCCTACTTTGGGGCTCACACTTCCATGCCATGCATATGCCCAAATATCAGACAACCTTCAGGAATACCTACAAGAATGGGGCTGCTGCAGAAGAGCTTTAGCGCAGCATAAAGAAGTTTTGTGTGTGACAGTCACAGTCCAGTATTGATTTGCTATATCACAAATTGATTATATAGATTACGTATTACGTAGATCTTTTCCCTGTATAAACGTCTACGTCTCAGGATTCTCCTTTGTCACGGCAATATTAATTTGCAGTGGCAAAGCATGATTAACTCTGCTAGGAATGCTGCATATTTTAGCTGATTCAACCCCACATTTTTTTGAACAGCTGTACATGCACATGAACTGCTCTTGCTTGAATGAATCTGCATTAAACAGGCAGTAGCAGAACGGAGAGGAATACAGCAATGAATTGGGTGCATACTGGTTGTGAAGCAGTGACGACAGGCGTAGCCCTTCAGTTCCTGTTCACTGTCCTCGCTGTCAAAGTCATCTTCACTGGCCGAGCTCAAGTCCACTGAATAAGTAAAGAACAAGGGAAGAAGAGGAAAAAGGAAAATAAAAATTCAGGATTTTCTAGTTCCTCCTACTTGACTAAAATAACCATTAATAATAACAGTTCTCACATAAGTTTTGTGACTTCCTACAACCACCTTGCCTTGGATGGCCATCATTTCTGATTTTGCAAACTAAGCAAGGCCAGACCTCATTGGTCTACAGATTAAAGGAAGATTCCAGGAACGCGCCAAGTCATACAATTCACAGAACTTTTGATTCAGTAACATGGTACTTTTCCAATTAAGTTGTCATTCACATACTGTTCATGCTTACTTAGAGAGGCTGTGCTCCAAAAGCATAATTTTCAAGACAGTGGAGGTTCATCTCTACAACCTGGTCAAATTTAAAATCAAAGATTCTATACCTAAATCCTACTGTTACTAGATTCCATGGACAGATACTGTGGCGGCTTTTCTGGCTTTTATTTTGTTTCTAGACTTCACGTTCTAAACCAGATGGGGACTGCCGCTAGGCTCTACTAGACAGTGGCTATATTTAACCCAAGAGCTCGAAGCGTTTTGTGCGTGGAAGAAACAATGCTTACATATAATGTACCTGTTTGAAAAACATGTTGTGATTCTTTTGGATGAGAGGTACTACAAGGATACTACCAGCTTTCCAATCCTTACTGCAAGCCTCCTTAAGAGTTTTAACCCGTGGCAAACTTACATTTCGAGAATGTCATGTTTCGAAGAAGTGGAGAATATGGAAAAGGTCGCTTTCCTTTGTGGCAAACAGTATATAGCAAATTAGCCAATTAACAAGGCTGTGAGCTAAAAAGCACCATCTAACCCACTGAAAATCCGCAGACATCAAAAAACTGTATCTTACCCCATCTTCTAAAACAACTCAGGAGTAAATCCTTTCATATTTAGAGCACTGCATTTTTCTAGCACCACCCCTATAAATTCGCAACATAACAGGTCTATAATCTGTCACAAGCAGAAAGCCCTGTGGCTTCTTTTGTTCGCATCTTTAATTAGAAGAGAACTCCTTGATGCAAGAATACTGTTTTTCTAAAGTTTCCAAGCGGGTATTTTGTAATACATGCAGGTTATAGAGAGGGAGGGATTCTACAGTACTTGCCATTAGCGTTTGTCATCAACTCATTACCCTTCAAATTAACACAGGGTCCCATTTAATAACAGTAGCTGCTAGCACTACCATAATTTCTACATTAATTCTTGCAGGTGTTTAAACCCTGACTGCAAAATTGACACCAAGCTAGGACTTGCTTTCTTTTACTAAATTGATTTTTATTCTCATGCTGCAGTTGGATCCATATGGATGGGTCCTCCCAGCCACATATGCTCTGAAGCGCTGAGTATCTTGGATCGAGCTGCAGAGTCAAGATCCTCACTTCTTGTGCACACGGAAATCAGCAATAAATCCAATCAATTTCAGCATGGAGAGGCTAATGGCCCTTTCTTACTACCTCACTAATACCCTCTCCAGAATTCTCTGTCCTGCCTCCTCACCACATTCTCTACCTCCCCCATATCAGCAAGTCTGCCAATTTCTGCCTTCCACATAGTCCCTTTTCTTTAGAAGGCATGTGAAATGTGCTGGGTTTAGTCCATAGAAAGACTTAAAACTCACAGGGTACTGTAAGCCTTTTACATAAGGACAGAAGTTTATACATCCATATGGACATTACTAGTCATAATCCTTTGCAGTGCAGTACTTTTCACTGGTTTGGGTAATTATTCTTTGTTTAGACACTTCTGCTTCAGTCAAGGCCAAAGTTCTTCCAAGATGTGAAGATGCAACAGTGCTGGCTGCAGCATGCAGTGTGAGATCAAGCAGAAGGTATGGGTCACCAAGCAAGGATGAAAAGGACTTCCTTCCGAAGGGATGGAGGACTTCCTTCTTTTTGCATTTCCTAATCCCCATTACTGTAATAAGCCCAGAAAAAATACAACACAAAACCAAGGAAAGAGTAGGGAAATTCAGTACCGGGGCAACGTTACCATCCTTACAGGATGCTTTTATGTTTAAGAACTGCACAAAGCACTTCGTGATCAAAGACGCCTACCACATTCCAGCATAATGGTACAGGAACAGGAGAGGGCAACTGCCTGAACTCCATTTCCTTGCTTCATTCACTTGAAGGTACAGCACCATTACATTAGTGTTGCTCCCTGCATCTAAACAAAGATAAATGCATTGCTTTTAGCTTCCACTTACAGAATTCACTGGAGGGGGGCCTGGAGGGAGTGTTGACTGGAGTGGAAGCAGTTCGAGTTTTAATTCTCCGAAACACAGCCTGTCTTCGATGCCTACGGTGGGCTCGAGAACTTGCTGCTTCAGGGGTTTTCTTCCAATAGTAATAGAAGGTGATTAGTTCTCCCTGCAAATACAGAAGGAGTATGTTAGAGGGGCATGCAAATCTGACTTGTCAGCTTTTTTCCTCCCTTTTGCTCTCTGTATGCGTGCACATGTATTTTTGTAGGAAGCTTCATGATGTTATTTCAGCCAGACAAAAGAATCCTTTAGATAAGACAGAAAAAAAATCCTCCTTATTTTGTTTGCTTTTGCAGGGGAGGAACAGAAGTAAATAAATGCCTTCTCACTCCTCTCCTCCTCCCCTAGGAAAGAAAAGAGGTTGGGTAGCATGTATCCAGCTTCCACCTGGACGCTGCTGGCACTGTTGGTCTCAGCAATTCGGAAGGGGGGGCCCTTGCCTTGCTGTCAGCATCCTGTTGACATCTCTGCACAGCTCAGGAGGAACTGCATCCGGAAGGTACCACCTTTCAGTGAGCTGTGAGAACAAGTAACTGATAACTGCTAAGAATTCTCTGGTGTTTACAGAAAGAATAAGGATCAATTCGAACAGATACTGCCATTTTGTCAACCTACATTCTGCGTACAGGTATTTTTAAACATTCCTGCTTAAGAAGCTGAAAGTTAGAATAAAAACGTATTCAACAAGAAGTCCATAACCGTAACTCAACCCTACTACAGTAAATCGTGTTTTAATTTGAATATATATGCCCACATCTAAATTAATTAAGCAGTTAAAAGAGCACACCTAGAGAAATGATTGATAATTTCACAGCATAATGAATCTGGCTTACATTCAAAAACTGGAGCAGCTGCCATTCAAACTAGCGGATGTAACGCCAAACTGCAGAACAGCATGTGGTTTTAATCTCTTTTCTCTTACTTTGAAACCCCACCATTTCCTGGCGACTTGTCTGCCTCTAAGGTAAAAGGTGTTGTTTCTTTCAAGTTGCAAGAGAAAAATGGAGAAGTTCTAACCAGCCCCTTGAAAAATCAACATCAGAACAAACATACCTGAATTGCCCACAAAAAGGGTTTCTTTGAACTGCATTTTATGTGATCAAATAACATAACCTCAGCCTGCTCCCTCTGTGGGGAAATCCTGCAGCCTATACCCAGGGCAGATCACTCGAGTTAACTCTAATAAAGACACACCCTTAATGGAAACTCTCCCAAGGGCCTCAAACAAGCAATTATAGCCATAACTCACATCTGTACCACTGAAACACTTGAAAGACAAAAGGAGGATGTTGTTCTAGACATTAACTGCTGACATTTAAGACAATTAAGAATTTTACCAATGCCTAATTTAAAAATAGAAACACCAGAAAAAGAACACAACCACAACTTTGATTTCTGGCAATAGACAGAATAGATGCATTTTTAATCTGCACTGCTATAGACTGGGATTGATGCTACTGATCTCCACCACAGACTCCAACAACATTCACACCAAATTGTATTCACAGTGATACCTGGTGAGGAAGAGGAAGGAGTAAGTGGGCAAAATTAATCGTTACCTACAGGTGTTGACTCTGAAAGGACAAAAGCCCTGCTAAGAACAAATAAATAACATAACTCTTTCCTGAAGAGAATCTAAAACTAAAATGGGCACAGGCTGGTGACGAGCATTCAAGCTATGTTAGATCTGGGAAGAACACAGGAGTTCTGACACCCAGCACCCTGCTCTGCTTCTGCATGTTCAACTGCATGTGTTTGCTTTAGAAATACCATTTCACTTTGAGTCCATTAACTGGGCTCAAAGTCCATCCGGCACAACTGTTTGTCAAACTGAGGATATGACCTGTGCCAGGAGGCAGACAAAGCTCTGCAGAAAAGCTTATGCAATGCTTTTCAGAGGTAGAAAGTCTCTTGCAAATGAAGCCAGCCACATTTTACCTATAAATTCATTTATATCAAATCTGAGGTGTCAGCACCAAGGAGCAAGTCAGTAAATCCCATGTCTTTATGTCAGTGAATTAATGTGTCCTCTGACATACAGCAACAGCAGAGTGCAAACCAATCTGTTTTCATCCCATCATAAAATAGGAAATGGAAACCTATTTGAGCTCTATTTACACATCGCAAACCCATCAGGTCCCAAGGGAAGTCTAACAACTTATACATGCACTACATCATAAACCCAACTTCTCAAAAAGACATGGTATATATTTCTAAAAAATACTTCATGATCATAATGCTTTTTTTCCTAAGACCCTCCCAAAACTGCACAACTGCATGCCGATAAATATGAAATAGAAGTTTATTCAACAACTAGGTTTACTCCGTCTATGAAATCTGCATATATTAAAGGACTAGAGAATATTCTGTACTTCAAATTCGTCACACTGCACAGCTACATGACTCAGTAAATGACTCAACTTTCTGACAAAGACACTGAAATAAAAGTCAGAGAGGAAGCGGAGAACGTTAATGTTATATACATACACACAGGTTAGACATGGAGTACACTGAAAAAATTCCATGCCAGATCTTATTAGCTGCCTGGCTATCTAATATTATATTGTCTACCTAAGGGATTAAATGCTGGAGTGGAGTGAGTCAGGTAGGATTAGAAACGGCATACTGGTGTCTGCACGGGTGGCAGAAGCTTCAGCACAAAGGAATAATTCAGGAAAGCTTTGGTTCTACAAACAGGGAGTAAAAACAGCTTCCAGCTTCACTGCAAGTGAAGTCAAATGAACTTTAATCAAACATGCATAGTGTGCTGCCGAAACCCATTGCACATAAATTCAGGGAACAAAAGCTGTTGCAGAAATCAATAGCCTACTGAAACATTAACACAGGCAAGCATTGATCAAAAGGCCCTTTTACAAAAGGCAGCCTTGCAAATTAGCTGCTGTTTTTGCTTGCAAGCAAACAGAAAAGCATAAATGCTGCTGACATGAATGGCCTATAATGATCATTTTGTTCCCGGCGATCTCACCTCACCTCACCACAAGGTCTCGCAGTCAACACATCCTACATCTCTGTACTATAATTGCGAACAGCATGATGAACTGAGGCAGTCTGGTGCTCGTTCGCTGGGGGAGGGCTGAGAGCAGCTGCTCTGAATCTGTTTTTCTGGGTAGCAAGTCTACACCCAGGGGAATAGTCCTAACCTAACAACCTGCAAATATATTGTATGTCTCCTTTGAAGTTTTTAGTGCCAGGAACTGGGTATTGGTAGCAACATACGCACTAAAATCACATGAGATAAAGCAGACTGAACCGTCCTTCATTGCATCATTATACTTGTTTGACTTAAGAGTGACATCCCCCTCATTTCCAAACTTCAGAGATAAATTAATTAAGGAAGGGGTGAGACCATTGACGCAACTACTACCTGCGGTGAGGTCTCTGGCTGATGGTGGAAGAGAAACTCAAGGCGTGCAAGCCAAGTTCAGGGAGAGCTGAACCTGCTGCTCGAAACAGCGACCTTGTTTATCACTCTCTAATCCAGTTTAGTGGCCTGAAGAGCATAGACCATCTGAAGTTAGGAGACTGTCTCCTTTTGCAATAAGCACAATCCAACTGCTTCTGTTGCCCTCTTCTCTTCCCTGCACCCAGTAACACGCTCCTGCTTAATCAAGCTCTGGGACCAGCAATAAAACAGGCATTAACAACCACTGCAAAGCCTCACAATGAAATGGTAAGCTTAAACAATGCATGGCCCAGCTTACCACCACTTTGCAGGTGAAGTAGCAAAAATTGTATATGGTTGCACATACATGACCCATACTGCGTGTACAAATGAGAAACACGAGTATTCAATGAAGCAGTCCCTCATAGCACAGGCAAAACCATTCTTCAGCAAAGCTCCCAGGCTAATGAATCAAAGCAGTGGTAACATTCCAGATATTTGGTGGTGAATTGTCCAGCAGGAAGGGTTTCCATGTCCTAATCACTACTTCTTTCACCAGAACTGTCAGCGGGCTTCCTCCTGTCCCTGAAATCCACCTCATCTCAGACCCCAAATACTGACGTTGCTGACGCAATTGTCCATTTGTACCACTTACGATAAATCCAGTATGTTAGAAGGAAAGTCCCAATAAAATGACCCACACGTCTACTCCAACACTACCCCTCAAATGAGAGGCTCTAATTCCTGTACTGTGCCACATCCAAGGAAGATGCTGTTAGTGCTCTCCCAGATCAACTCCATCAAGGAACAGCTTTTTCCATCAGTGTACAGAGAAGATTCATCTCTCTCCCAATCTGCTTAGCTGATCATAGTAACAGCTTCACCTCCACTTGACACAACGCCACCTCTTTTCTGCAAACGCAACTCCATTTTTTTTATGTTAACATCTGATTAACTGTCCCGAGCAGTTTATCAAACACATATAAAGCAAAATGAGAAGCATTGTTCAGGCTTTTAATGCCACCTTTCCTCAAGAACATCTACTTTCCCGTTACTGAAGTTTCACAAGACAGAGGGGTATGTCCTGCACTAAAAACCACGGTTCAGCCTTCATCAATTTTGAAATACATCCAGAGCTCCCAACTCCTCAAATCTCTTGCCTTCTCCTGCCAAGGCCATTTCACCCCATGTTGTAGGTACATAAAAAAAAAGTCACACTTCATCTCCTTTTAGCTCTGTTCTAGGGATTATTTTTAAAGAGAAAGAAAAGGTTCAGATCCACTCCCGCAGGAATATGCAGCAGTGAGACTTTCCCTGCAATTCAGCTCTGGAGACTGAGCTGACGAGAGTCTTCAAGTGCCCAAAAGCCCACCATCCTCCCTAACCCAGCAATCCTGCTTGCACTGCACAGGCTATCTGCACATACTAGGAGATTACTGCCTTGGCATGTAGCACCTTTCTCTTACCTCTCCTGCCATTTTCACCCACTGCTCTCACCCATATTTTTTTCAGCTCAGTCACGCTCTCCAAGCCACATTCACGAAACACCAGGGCAGGCCTTACCAACTCTTCCACAGCCTTAACAAACTAACATGAGTGCCAGCAAGTGCTGCATGCCCTGGTTTCTCCCTTCTTATCAGTAGTTTTCAAACGTAAAATACACAATGCAAGCTGTGCCCCATGTTTGTGTTTAGTCTTGCCTTAGGTAAACAAAGGATTAACACTGTGTATGCATTTCTGGATTTGAGAGGTTTTGACAGCCCTGCTGCAGCAGACACTGCTCCTATGGAAGCCAATCACACAAACACATCAACTTACCTTCAAGTATCTGTTATGGTATTACAGAGTGAGCAAACATAATAATTGCTGTTTAATTTCCCCAGAGCCTAGCTCTGCCAGGGAAGGGAAAAAAAAAAAAAATGGGGGAGGGGAATAGCTTTACAGTAATTAAACAGAAAAGGTAAATGACAACTCTCTTCAATGGCTATAAACTAGTCATGGCAGACCAGAGGGGAACAGATTGCCCAGCTGTGGCCTTAATGAATTCACAATCTTTCTGGAATGCATCAAGATTTTATTAAGTCAACTCAATTTAGCTAATGCTCCCTATTACTAAAGTCCTGTGGTAAAAACACCGTCTCTAGCGCTTCTCTCCTTCACTGAATCCCCTGGCTTTAACAGTCGCGGTTACATCATCTGCTCAAATGCCTGCATGCCAAGGGGCATATCGAGAAAACGGACTACACATGCACAGTTTTGCATAATGGGAGCTTTATAGTACACACCTTCAGTACAGACCAGTATATAGCAGCCTGTCATCTCCAGGTTGCTTCCTGAAACTTTACAGAACAACCCAGAATATTGCCATACACTATTAGACTGGGAGACAAAACTTAAGGCATCAGTCCCTTCCATCACACATACCTCCATACCCAAAAGCTGCTAATACCAGAGGCGCAGATGTATGCAAACAGGGTAGCAC
This sequence comes from Harpia harpyja, assembly GCF_026419915.1. Taxonomy (NCBI): domain Eukaryota; kingdom Metazoa; phylum Chordata; class Aves; order Accipitriformes; family Accipitridae; genus Harpia; species Harpia harpyja. The sequence goes on from NC_068946.1 coordinate 4,862,413, forward strand.
AATCATGCAAGAAATCCTCTGACCTCCTGAACAGCACGGCCTACCGCATCAAGGTAGAAATGGGACAGTTAGCAGAGAGCATTGCACGGCTATTTCTTGTTATGAGCCTATATCCAGATATTGGAACTCTTGTCTTGGTTTGAACAAGTTGAAGTATTGAAAAAATGCAGCAAGGAAGAGAAAGAACAACAGCTGTGCGCAGCTCCGAAGAGCTGAACCTAAGCATTTTTACCGTTCTAAACTTGGTCTACATGCCTCTGCCAACTATGACAAATAGGTTTGCATATGCTCTAATTAAGCAGTAAGTCTCAGCAGCTTGTTCAGCAGCACTGATTAATGTCCACCTTGGGTGCACAGGAATACTGCATAATCTGAAACATTACTGAAATTCTAAGAGAGGCTTTTAAAAAACAAGCAATATTTTACTAACACTACAAAAAACACATTAAAAATCGTGGGATGCTCTCTAAGGAATATGCTGCAGGTCTCTCAATTCTCTAGCATATTTTAGAGGTATAAGCATTTTATCCAGCAGTTCCTCTAGCCATTTATTACCTTTTGGATGGCAACAGTGTCTTCTCTCCCTGGTCTCCGCTACGAACTCCACCTCCAATTTTAGGAGAAGATTGGCTGTCCTAATGCTCTGTTTCCTTGTTCTGCAAACGGCAAGGTAAGCTACCTGGTTTCATTTTTTATTTGAAACTCCTGGCAAAACAGGCTGGCCAAGTGAGAATCAAAAGAGGAGATAGGTATGTAAGAAACCTAGGCTAACTCCTTGGGTGTTTATGCTGTCAATTCAGCCCCAATACAGGAACAGTCACAGAATTTCCTGGGAACCCAGCCGAGGCTCCATCTGTATTTTCTGGATTTCATTTTGTTGTGGAAAAAACCTGCAATCAGATACAGCTTTATGCTTTCTAATTGTTTCTGCTAAATGAGCACTGCTGCCCTGCTTAGTCCTCTACAGACCAGAGGAAGAGGGAGCTTTTCTCTCTTACAAATTATGCTTTTGTTTAGATAGCTGACACAGGCCTACGATACAACAGGTCATTAGAGAACTGTGTCACTCCTGATAGTGCTGAAACAAGTTTGGAATCTGAAGATTTCATTCCAAAGTTCCTCAAGCAGTGAAGAGACTAAAACAATTTGATTTTTCACAGTACTTAAACACACAGATCACTTTTGTAATTCTCCCAAGAGAATGTATTTGCCCTCCTTCACGAATAATTTAAAAAAAAAAAAAATCAACCTAACGAGTGAGTGCAAACTAAACCCAACTCTTACAACAAAATTATGCATGGGAACTGGAAGTGGCAAGAGACACAAAGAATAATGGAATCACTAGCAGAGAAGAGTCAGTGAACAGGGACTGCAAAGTGGTGAGAAAAGAGGAAAGCAATATACAAGATAGGATGTAAATAATCTCTCATTTGAAACACACATTTATCTGCACTAACACAGTAACACTCAACCATTGTATAGCATCTTCCATTTGATGACAAAGTCATTGCAGTATTTACAAATTAAGTCTCAGCACATCCTTTTTAAGTTTTATAACATCTAGAAACAGAGAAACAGAAGATTTATAAATTGGCCAAGATCAATCCTGTGTGAGAAGTACAATTGTACTGATCAACCTCAAACTATGTGAACAGCTTCACCAGTGACAGTCAGGCTCTAAAATTCCTTCATAACTCAAACCCAGGCCTACTGGATAGGCTTATCCATCCTTATTTAGCACAGTACCGGCTGACTGTTCCTCAGCAGTTCAGCTTTCCTTTCGCCCTCAATATAAGCTGCTTTTTCTTTCAATTGGACATTCTTGTTTCATTCCTACCACTTGATTGTATGGTTTTGGCAAACCACACAGAAATCAAATGTTATTGTCCATAGCCCGAAAAAAACACCAATAACATGTCCCTGTGCCACATCTCACAATTTTCATGTAGTTTATTTGCTAGCCTTTTCCAGTGTTTGTCATTAAGGTTGCCTATATTGGTAGGAAATAAGAGAATTAGCATATTATGGAACTTACCCTCACTATCTGTTCTATGTGAACAATTCATTTTTTTTTCCCCCTTCCATTTTTAGGGATTTAAGTACCAGCTTTCACAGTTCTGCAAAAACAAACGCAGAGCACACTAGCGCATTGTTTTAAGCCTCAGCCACAGTTAAAAGCTGCTGACCCTCTCTCCAGCTGTACGTCATGCCAGAATGAAAAGAAAGCTTTGTAATTAAGGCTTCTTCCTCCAGAGACTCCTCTTTGTTAATCAACAGAGTTCCTAATCCCCATAGGAACTCACAGACTGTTGGCTGCATCCATTATTAATTATTAGAGCCTATCTTAAATAGTGTCAGTTATAGTTCTCCAGGACTGTGTAACCACTCCCAGTGTCACCAGGTATGCCCCGGAGGGATCTCTGGCGCTTGATCAATTAAGAGGTTATCAAAATAGTGAAAGAGTTAAGAACCTGCTTGCCTTATACACATTTGTCAAGGATTTGTTTTCTATTCAGCTCCCCTTTGCAACTTGTATTATCAAAATTCCTGAGGTCAGGAATTCTGATTTGCTTGACCACTTTTAACTCCAATAATTTAATCCCCCCCCCCCCCTTCTCTGCTAAGCTTACCCTCTACCTCTTGTCTTCCCACACACCTCTACCAGCCTCTGCTCAGGCACAGCTGCCCCATCTGCACCATGGAGGGATCTCCCATTCCAGCAGAGTCCAATTCTTTAGCACCAATGTGATGTTTTCACCTGGCACAGAATATGAACTGCTTCGTGCAGACAGAGCCTGGAGAATGTAATTTAGCCCCTGTGGAGCTAGGACATCTCTCTTCCTATTGAGGCTCAGGCTGGCATACATTGCACATTCCTTCCAAGCCGCTGTTCAACACCCATTTGTTCTCCCTAGCAAATGCAAATATTCAGCCTTTTTCCCTTTTCACTTACATCTTGATGCCCAAAGCACTACCCCTAACAAAATGCACATGGGCCAGGTGAATTAAGCACAATGTAATTCTGAAGAACAGAGATGAAATGCTTTTGCAAAGATGTGAGAAGTTCCTATTTTCTTGAGCCAGCAATTCTTTCATTCCATTTTACAACCCACATCAAAGTCCTGGGGTTCACAGCTTTTTCATGCAACATCTTTTACTGCCAATCTCTCGTTAACTAGAAGTTCTCAATATTGGAGCTCAAACACCAGGACATTTGAAGGACAGTGGGATAAATACCCAGATAAATTAAATGCAAAAAGCTTTCAGAGCAGAGCTCACCGTAGTCTGCACCAGATCATGTCTTTCCCCCTTCACGTACACTTTTCCATCAATGCCACTGACATCGAGCATTTAGCGGCACAATACAAGGAACAGGACTTTCTCAATGAAGGTGCCAAGCGCCGATACATTATCCCTTTAACTGCGCTTTCTTTTTGCACCAGCTGAATAATTAAGTTTCCTGGTTGCGTATTGCTAGAGTTCAGGTGTGGGACAAAAACCACATTTCACTGCTACTGGCTACATCACAATGATATTTTTCTCAATGTCTATAATACATCATATTTTCACTATTTAAAGCAAAGGTATCAGTGATGGTTCACATGGGCGTGTGTATGAGAAAGAAGCAAGCCATAAAGCAGTTAAAACTACCACACTCCATCCTGTAAACATTTTTCTATTTATCTGCCCGTCATTACATGCACAATCTTATTATCTCTGCACATCCTCAAAGCGACAGCCGTCAGGGTCACCCTATAAAATATACATTGGCAATGTTACATTTAATGACTGGAGCGAGAAGAAAAATGAAGGATGGGAGGACTGGAATACCGCAGGATGTTTTAAAGGGATCATCAGTTATATCTATGCATTTCCTGAGGTGATAATTGAATGACAGTGGCTGGGGGGAAATCCATTTTTGAGCTTGGGAAAGGACTGTTAAGAAAAAAATGTTTTTGTACTGGCAGCATGTAATGGCTGCCAGAAAATGAAAAAGGTTCCTTCAACCACAGCCATTCCTCTATTTTATGGATTTTAGATAGGGGTTGAGAATTATATGAAGTACAATCAGCTATTCAAACTAACCAAAAAATATTGTCAAAAAATAACTTTGGTTAATTTCATCCCCAACTAGACTACTTTCTGCTGTGGTTTGCATGTCAGCTTTAATTAATTTAATTGAAAGACCAATTTGTGTATGTGCATGCATGTGCAGAAAGTGACATTCCAAACACGAGGACAGCAGCATTTTCTACTTTCCTAATTTTCATTTAAACCAAGTATTAAAAATTTATTTGTACTATTCAGCAGGGAACTTAATCCTCCTGCATTTCAGGAAGGTATACATATGCTAATTTGTTTTCTAATTCTGCACAACTGAAATTAGGCTTGCAATTATTAAAATAAGTTTTACTACGTTAAAAATCTTTTTATTATTGCGTTGTGACAATTTTACAAATAGAATCAAACTAGACTTACCAAAACATTTCTTGTGTTAGAATTGTTAGCTTTATTTGTTCTGTTAGTTGACTACTTCACTGATGCAAGCTGGTATTTGAAACAAACCACTCCCAGTTAATTGTCACTTAGAATCAATACTCTGCATTACTGCAACACTCCACTGGATGCTTCAGGCTCACTGGAGTGACACTGACACATAACTGAAGGGATGATAGAAAATACCAACTTTGACCTCATCAGAATTAGAAAGGTTTTCTCTCACTAGAATATTGGGGAGGGGCAATAAAATAATGCCCACACTTTCACACTCCTCATTAGCTAAAACAGGCAACCATTACATAGCTCAGCAAATTCCCCTTCTGTTCAGCTGGAAATTTACACAGTGATAAGATGGATGACATTTTACTGATCCGCAAAGATTATTTCAAATGGTTAAGCGCTTACATCTTGCAATGCAAGTTCCTGGCTCAACCTACCTGAGAAGACACTGGAGTCTCTAACCTTTAACAAAGAAGTTTCTAGCTATCTTTCGAGCTCCAGTTTAAAAGTCATCAATGAGTCCATGTGTGGGCGTTTCAGGTGGAACAGACTACATTATTCAACACTTCTGGGGCACCTTGGATGGTCTGGAAAAAAGTTCCAACCCCCAAGTTGCTGCAGCTTCTCTGTAATAGTCAAATGTGTAAATCCTATGACATTTTACGGGCCACGGAGGACTGTCTTGTTAATTATAGCTGGTACTACTGCTTGCTTCCTTGGGCGAAACTGTCTCATGCCTTCCCCGGGTTAAGTTAGAGTATATTATACTACCAGGTTTCAAAACAAATCTGATTCTTTCCATATTCTACTACTGGAACTTGATGTCATTCTCAGTAGGAGTTCATTCCCATGATTTCAGATAGGGTTTTTTTCCCCCCATTATTCCTTTGGAGAGTGGGTTTTTGCCTGTAGATTAAGAGCAGAGATTACTTGCGCTATGCTCTGCAGTCCTAGCCCCATTTCCTTCCTGGGCAGACAGTGGTCACTGAGAAGATAACATACCACAAAATCAAGGAAACAAAACCACTCAAATAAATAAGCAAATGGATATTCCGAAAGTTTGATCAGATTTTCCTGTTTTAATAGGGCAAGAAGAGCTGAAAGGTAAGGAATTAGCCATTTGTTTCTTGAATGTCACATCCTGTAACTGCTTTTATTTAAATATAGAAATGAGAATTGAAGGTCCACTTACTTCTGAGACAATCACCAGCAATGCAACTTTGCCACTAGCGGCACCAGTTCAGACTGCTGCTGTGTCTGCATGCTGATCTGCATTCCACATTTCACTGTAACAGATGTTTTAGGTTTTCCAAACACATCTGTGATGAATCACACAAAGCCTGGCTTATCAAATGTATGCATTATCTTCCCTGACACACAGCTTCCTCCCTTTGCAGCTCATGACCTATAGTGGAGCTGCTGAGTTTGAATAGTTTATTATAAAGTCATGTTAAAAACAACAGCATTCAGAAAACACTGAAAATTACACAGGAGGCAACAAACCTCGTAAAATAATCCTCACTGCTAATGAGGAAAGTGAAGATGCAACCACCTGAAAACAGAAAAATTTTCCATCCCTTTTTTATTACAGCTATCCTTGAAGTCTTCACAACTGGTTATTTCATGATGAAAACTATGAAAACCCCTGATTCCATGCTGAAGACAGCTAGAATTTGACCTCTTAAAAAAAACTCTATCACAGGATGTCCAACACCTGAACAAGCCAGATGGAGGAAGAAAGCCATCAAATTTACACCTGGAAAGTATCAAATAAACTCATACAAGCCACCAGGCTTATCAATGAAAAACTTTATTCATCATCTACTTCATTCTATGTTCATCATCACACATCCCACTACACAAAACCACATGTTTAAGGAGGACAGGCTCCTGCTCTACTATTCAGTCTGAGTTATGGACAAAGCAACAAACTTGCAAACAAAACTCTCAGACAGGCATCCCTGTCATTAAGCCTTGATTTTAAACAGACTTAGTTCCTCTCAGATCTGATCCCTGAACAGCTGTTTTCCTTTTACTGCTCTCCAAGAACATTCTTCTAAACCAGTAGATTTTCTAGATGAAGTGTGGAGGGTTGAGGGGTACTTAAGTGTTTTCCTGTTTATCAGACCAATATATGAAAAGAGGAATATTGAAGCAGGACATCAAGCAACCCCCCCTGCCCCTCCGAACCACAAAAGAACTGCCACGTAAGCTGCTTATCCCCCAGTTATTGTTGCTTCCCTCCAGACTCAAATTCTTTCTGTCAGGAAAAAATCCTTAGCAAGCAAAATTTAACTAAAAGACAATGGTAAGAGTTGTAAAGCAGTATTAGAAAGACCAATTCATTGTAGCTTACTATAATACCTATACAGTGAGCTCAAAAGTGAAATAAATTGCTAATTCTTTACAGCTCTGTTCTGCCCTGGTGTGTCCAGCAAGCATTAATCCTAGCTACTCCCTCAGAAAGTGAATTTGATCCCCACTTCACAATTAGGGATAAGAAAAAAAAAAAAGGCGCCAGTAATTTGGGGCATGACTTAGGGCTCTGACTCCTGGGGTCTTGAAATCACACTACAGTGAGTTCAGAGATGAAATTGGGCTGCTGCCATGAATCCTGTCCTCCCTGTACATGGCCCACATTCACAGCAGGGGTGTCAGGACAGGTGATATGGTTGCTGCAGCTCATTTTACGAAGCATGCTAACTTAAAATGTTATTGATTTCAGTTTACACTGTCAATCGCAATGAAACAGTGGGCTCCTTTTTACCTTTCTGTCATGTCCACTACAGGGATGCTAACCTCTGACAGAAGAACCACATAAGCAGAAGAGAAAAGTAGGATGGAACAAGGAAGTTAAGGCAATAATATTTTTAATCAACCCAAAAGTCAACTGCCACTCCGAAGCAGAGATCTCCAAGACAGGAGTAAAACCCAAGAGCTCTGATTCACACCACTAGGCAAGCTAACCTTCTAACAGCTATTTCTCACAAGTTGGGCAAATTTCAGATCCTGACCCATTGGATGACATAAAGCAACTGCAGCATTAGAAAAGGCATCTTCATCTATCTGGCTCTGCACAATACCTCTTACACAGAATTGTAGCTCCGCATGCAGTTGTCCACCAGGGAGACAGAAGAGCTATTAAAGCAAAAGGGCAGTATTGGCAAAAGAACAAATGGCTATAGACCTTACGAGCTTTAATTTGAAGTTTGATCCGTTCATGAAAGGGATTTGAGAGATGGTTGCCTGTGACAACAGAACTTCAGATTCAGCAATCCCCCCAGGCCTGTTCTGGCCCTGCATTCTTATACGAGTAGAAAAAGAAGTGCAGACCCCAGGAAACCTGTCAAGCAAGGGTGCTGACCTATTATACAGCCAGTCTGCCACTTACGTAACATTTTCCTTCCAACAGTCTGACAAGCTTATTCTAGAGCTGCCTTTCTGCTTCCCTCTATATTTCACTTTACTACCCAAGAAAAGCTCGATTCCCTCATGTAAACAAAGTCACATTTATTTCCCTCTTCACAGGCATTAGGCTTGTATTGTCCCTACCTGCCTTCCTGAGTTCTTCTACAAGTTGAGACTGAGACAGTTTCTGATAAAGAGGAATGAAATGTCATTTTTACCCACTCAGCAATATTCTGAAGATTAAGACGAAGACTGCTTCATTGTACTGCTTTATTAGATATGCAAAACTATATAACCAATTCCTCCCAACGATGCTTGACAGCTCCCGCTGCACCACACTTAGCCTAGACTCACACTCTCACCCACCCACCCAGCCCTCCACTGCATAGACCTAACACTGAAAAATCTCATTCCAGCTGCATCAGTAAGCACTCAGAAATTATTTACTATTACAGTTAGGCTATGCCAATGTGCCTTGGAAACACAGAGACTGACTGAGCAGGTATTCCAAACGCACAGAGTACTACACCATTTATTCCCTACTACCATGTCGAACAGTCACAGCATGCTGATGCCTACCACTAGGCAGCATGAGTGATCATTTTAATTAGTGGCTTGTATTCAACACAGCAACCAAGGTGTCAGAAACTAAGAGAACCACTTATAATTGAGAACTTCAAAACAACAAGAAAAAAAGAGGTTATATCAATACTCGTTGGCCTCCTCTGAGAGGAAGTGAAGCCTACTAGTATACATTTATACTTGCGTGCCTCTTAAAAGGATACTCCAATATTAACTGATAAGCTGTAGCCGCAAAGTTTCTGAAATCGTTGGAATATGAATCTTCCTAAGTTTACCAGAGGGCAACCTATACTCTGCACGATTTCCAAACAGAACTACTCACAGAAGCATCCTGCACTTTCAACAAGACACTTTGCATCCCTATTAGCCACCAAAATTCCCCGTTGCATTTTTCCTTAAACTTTGTTTTTTCTGGAATCCTCTACCTTCAGTTGCTTCCTAACAGTGACTGCAGGTTTGTAAAGCAATGCCACTCGCAATCAGCCTTCGATATACGTATCTTTTAACTACAGTGGTGCCACACAGGGGGCTCTACCTGAATACGAGTTAGCATTTCCATCGTGAATCTGAAAAGGTATTACAGACAGAATTTAAACACACCACTAGGAAAAAACCCCCCCAAAATATCAAGGTGGCAGTAGCAAGCAGAACTGCAACTGTAACCTTAACCTGCTTTCACCTTTAAAGCACATACTTTAGAGTGAGGTTATATGGTCAGCTAGGACCTCCAGCCTTAACTTTGTGTGCAACGGTACTTTCATTTTTAGCGACCAGTAGTATTACGTGAGCGTAAACCAGAGTGAAGTAAAAACTAGTGATTTACTGCATGGAAACCTCCATTAACTGGAAGAGGGTACGTGCTGAGTTAGTTCAAGAATTTGCTCCCCTGCAAGAATCTAAGAACAGATTTCTCCCCCCCACCCCCCAAACAAGCCAACCAACCTGTGGCTCTAGACATAGCAACTCCAGTTTTCATCTATTATTAAGTTGCATTACATTTTGGATTTGGTTTACGACAGCAAAATATTACGCTATAAATTCTTCAGAAAGATGCAGAGACCGAATGACACAGCTCAATGCTGAAAAAAGCTTCAGATGGATGTTCAGTGTGTCGATTTCACTGCCATGTGTAAGTTTGAAGACTGGAATGCCACAAGTCTATTTGGTAGGGACACATTCTCATTCTTCCTTCTAACTGTGGAAGATTTCCATTTGCAAAACAAGATTAGTGTTTAACACAGTGCTTGGGCTCAGGGCCAAGTTCAGCAAACAACCCCATGTAGAGCACAAATTAATGTTTCCTGTAGACATTAAATACTTGCAACTTTTGTAAAGGGTTTCTCCATATACTGCCCCATCACATCAAACTTGTAGTAAAAAGGCCAGCTTAGAAAGGCCATGTTGACATGATACAATAAATCATTCTGGGAATCCTCCAGCTCCTATCTCATTCCTTTCCCCATCCACGCCAGTCCTTACAAAGCCTCTCCTACAATCAAGCTTTGGAGCCATCTCTCTAAATCTTAAGTAGTTGTATCTCCACAGCACCTTTACAGAATAGGCTAAGATATTAGCCCATTTCACAGAACTTGCAGAGAGACTAGTCAAGCCAGAAGAGAAGGCCCACAAAAGAAAGAGGAGATGAAGTCAGTTTTCTCTTCACGAGACTAACTTCATGGTCTGTCAAATCACCCTTCTGCTTTGTTTTCTGGGCCTCCCTTAAGACTTTTTCTTTCTCCCTCCAATCCCTCTAGAATCAGAAAGGGTAGAAATTCCCAGAAGAGGCAGTGGCTGAGAACACCACACACAAAGACCCCTGCAATTCTTCCTGGCAGGGTCTAGGTGATGAGTGAACGAAGATAAAGAGATGGTATCCTGCCTAAGTACCATGTTGTAATATGCTGCTCCTGTCAACTCCTCAAAAATACAAGATCGTAGCAACATGTCAGAGAAAATCTCATTGGTCTGGTATTACAAAATTTATTTTCTGGGCAATGTAGACAGGTAGTATTTTTCAGGGAAAGAGAAACACACCTCTGCCTGATGCAGGCAAATTTTCTGGTCTGAGTGCTCCGGCATCCAAAAGGAACGGAAGGCAACTAGGATAAAGTGATGATCTTACTCACACAAAACCTGGTTTAATTTAGAGAAACCCTGACTTGCTAAGACAGAAAACTGAATTTCAGCCAAAGAAAGCAAGAAAAAAAAACATTTTACATATGTCTACTTTAGACCTCCACATTCTTTAGACTACTATATCCAAAGCATTTTATTTCCCAGCTTTAAAAAGAAATGTCCCTTTAGCAAGCTACTTTTGTCTGTAGGAAGTGAATGAAGAAAATCAGAAGACATGGAGATCACAGGGAATCTGAGCTATGCTGAGCAAAGAACAGACTTCACTGATGAGGGCTATCACCAAGCTTTTAACTGGAAGAAATAATAAAAACCAAAGCTCAATTGTAGTAAGATTCAGTGCTTGAAGACTCACTAAATAGATTCTGCAGGAGCACTGGGAAGTCTCATTACAGATTACCCCTCCTTCCTACCTGTTTCAGTGAAATGGGAAGTGTCTTAAGGGATAAGCAAAACTAAAGTTTGGCGGAGACACAGAATCATAGAATGGTTTGGGTTGGAAGGGACCTTCAAAGATCATCTAGTCCCTCGCCACTGGCAGGGACATCTTTCACTAGATCAGGCTGCTCAAAGCCCTGTCCAACCTGACTGAACGCTTCCAACGATGGGGCATCTACAACTTCTCCGGGCAACCTCTTCCCGTGTCTCACCACCTCCCATCATAAAAAATTCCTTCCTTATAGCGAAACTAAACCTACCCTCTTTCAATTTACAGCTGTTGCCCCTTGTCCTGTCACTACAGGCCCTGGTAAAAGGTCGTCTTCCATCTTTATACGCTGAAAGACCACAGTAAGTTCTCCCCAGAGCCTTCTCTTCTCCAGGCTGAACAACCGCAGCGCTCTCAGCCTTTCTTCACAGGTGAGGTGTTCCGGCCCTCTGATCATTTTCTTGGCCCTCCTCTGGACCTGCTCTAACAGGTCCATGTCTGTCTTGTAGTGTGGACTCCAGAGCTGGATACAGTACTCCAGGTAGAGTCTCACGAAAGCGCAGTAGAGGGGGAGAATCACCTCTCTCGACCTGCTGGCCACACTTTATGCCGCCCAAGATATGACTGGCTTTCTGGGCTATAAGCACACATGGACAGATCATATTCAATTTTTTATCCACCGGTATCTGCAAGTCCTTCTCTGCAGGGCTGCTCTCCATCAATTCATCATCCAGTCTGTCCCGATATCGGGGACTGCCCCGACCCACGTGCAGGACCTTGTACTTGGCTCTGTTGAACTTCATGAGGTTACTTACATGCCTTGCAAGAGTTGTGACTTAGTCCAGTCGGAGGCACGATGCATTTGATTCAGTTTGGTCCAACAGGCATGAAACAGAAGTACTTTCTAAGCTACTTGTTAGAAAAAGGTTCTTTGTGGTTGATACCTTTGCAGCCTCTCTAAATGCAGCATCCCTGTGTTTTCCATATGAAATATTCAATAACCTAAGAATGCTCTCAGCTTTATGTGCAGTTCTCCATCAATTAGGAGCAAAACACAGCAGTGACAGCCATCTCGGCTCTTAAAGGCATCTGCTGCTTCAAACAATTCATCACCTCAAGTTATTCAACAGCAACATTATTACCTCACAACAGCCCTTCTGTTCTTAACTCTTCCCTATCTGTTTTGTCCAGTTTTTGAGTTAGCAGCGTCCTGCTTTACCAACCACAAACCCCGTACCTTTGCAGGCTTTGGGAAATTCAAAGAAACAAAAAGCCATGGACTCAAGGTGCAAGCTCCTTTCTGATTACAGTACATTCAATTACCCAATCAGCTGACACAACTAAGGCAGGCATCTTGCAGTTACAGGGATTGGAGACATTACACAACTCTGGAAAAGAAACCCTATTGCGCATGAACAACAGACCACAAACACTATTTTCTCAGTTAAAAAAATTACTATTCTGGATCTAGCCACATGCACTACGGTCGTTTTGAGGGTACCTACATCAGGGTATATTTTGAGTGTCTCGTGTATCATTTTGTAAATAATTCTAACTCTCATTTTTCCCCCTCATTAAACTAGTCACAGTAACACCGCTAAGATGTATCATTCATTTTTGGTCCATCCTTGCAGGTATTGTTTGTAAGGTAACTGAATATTTTCTCAATTTATTTGTGTATTTATATTGCTTAGGCCTCACTTGTGAAATTGCAGTCTGGGATTCAGCCCATTCCTATATGCATGCGAGCACAACGAGGATTCCCCAGGTCTATACCCTGCTGTAATTAGCTGCTCCCAAGCTAGCAGGACAAAAAGTGGCATCTTCAGGTGGGAATAAAATAAAAACAGCAAATTACAACAAATACAGGTGTTTTCATGCATATGGTACTAAAGGTAAAAACAAGAGGGAAAATGCAGAAAATTATGCACTAAAACAATGGAATCGCTTACTGAAATTTTTCTACAGTGATATTTTTCACAACAGTACTACCATCTCTTCAAAATGTTTCATGAATCTTTCATACACAAACATGCACAAGAGACCCAACAAACACCTGACATTCAACTCAGGCACATAAGAATTTTTACACTGCTTATTTTATACCATGTAAAAATATCAACAGCTCAACGTCTGAGAATACCAAGCTGTAAGCAGCAGGCAACCACTACACATTCATGTCTCCAAAGCAGGAAAGGGACTTTGAATAGGTAAGATATGCAATTCTTCACTTCCAACTCACTGGTTCAAATTCAGTCTGAAGCATTAGTGACTTAAGAGCTGAAGAGCTGGCAGCTTTCCCAGGAAGCAAATACGCATCTTGGGGAGATCAGAATATCTGAAGGAATCAAGGAGTCTAAACCCACTTCTACCCTTCTGTATACAAGACACACAAAACACTAACTACAAGAGAAAACCAATGAGCAACCAACGAGCAACTCATCTGGACTGTGTGTAAACCCTAATCACTCTGAGCTGCTTCAGAATTGGCCTCTCTTCAGAGTGATAAAGAGGAGAGCAACACTGCAAAACGCCAGACTTCTGTCAAATGGGTAAACTGCGATCTAAAGTTGAAGCTAGAGAAATACTAAAGCATAAAAGAAAAAAAAAGAGGGAGCTGAGGGAACAGAAGCAGAAACACCCTTTGCAAATTCCACACTCTTCAGAAAAGCCTATCTTTAAAAAAAGAAAGCATACAAATACCCACATTCAAACCTACAAAATAACCCATTAATACTGTTAATTGCTGTCCAAAGCTCCTCATTAAGTTAAACATCAAAAGTAGGCCATGTTAGGAACTACTATTCCTCCCAGTTCCCTTACCTCTCCTTCTTCTTGGCCATCCTTTCCTCTGCAGAAACTCTACAAACCCTGAAACTATTGATCTTCCCTGTCAACACAAACCAGGTACTGCAACTGCACACACACAGTCCCATCCAGCTACCTGTACCTCTTCCCCCAACACCCCCATTCTAGTCCTTCTCCCTTTTGGTAACTTTACCACCTGAAACAAAATATTTATAAAATGCACCAGCCAAGAAGCCCATTGACAAAGGATGAGGAGGCAGTAATGAATTATGTTTGACATTTGTTAAGCCAGCACCAGGGCATCTGCTGCAAGGCTATGGTGAAAGCGTTTCTATCAACTCAGCCATCTTGTCTGGAAAATGATAAACCCTGGAGGGATATTTGCTGTTAAAGTTTCCACCATTCGCAAAGCAGCTTTCTGACTAACACAAGTGACACAGAATGACGCTGCTGTTATGAATATAATGTAACATTTTAACAGTCGTTCTCAAGAATCACTATTTCACAAGGACCCATACAACAATTTCTCATTGGCATGGTATGAAAGTATGCGTTACACAAGGTTTGATAAATTTTGAAGCACACACACAAAGTAAAATAAAAACCCAACATCAACCTGTGAAAAGAAAAAAACCTAATTTTTCCACATCAAGTGGAGATAGCTTGGTAGATCTTACTTGTTAAATACAGAATAAATTCACAAAAAGAACATATCTTTATATTAAGCATTTATCCTGTGGTTGGCACTACTAAACACGTTACCATTGTGCTCTACATTCAAAGAAAGTTTTCAACATGTTGACGCAGTCTGACTATATCTGCCTATGCACATCATTAATCAATCCTCCACCCCCCCCTACCATAAAAGGCTTCTTATTTTTTTTAATAGAATGCCAAGCTTTTAGAGTACTGCGTATTTCACCCGGTAATGTTTTTTCTTAAAGATGTTTTTATCTTCAATAGCAACACCACAAGTAAGTACCTGAAACAAGGTAGAATTGCTTAAAAGAAAAGGATGGACAAACATGGCGTAAGACTCTCATGGAACATGCCAGAGAAAAAAAAACAACTGCCATGTAACTCTGAAATAATTGGCTCCATACTTTCAACATTAAAAGCAGCCCCTTTCAAGGTAAAAGGAACTAGGCTGTCCATAGTGCATTAGTGTATAATCTCCAAAAGGCTGACGTTAACTGCACATTTGAAAATGAACCTTCAGGAACAGTCATGCTGTCACAAGGCTGTTAGACCCTTTGTGTTTGAAAACTCTGCCTGAATGCAAGCCTGTAGTTTTATTAGGTTTAGGCAATGAATTTGGAACGATGGGGGTTTTTGTGTGTGTTTTGACTGTTGTAGTTTGGTTTAGGTTTCTGTTTTGGTTTGGGTTGTTTGTTTGTTTGTTTCAAAAGCAATGCTACATTCTCATATCATTCTTGTTCCTTCCAATCACCTTTCATTGCTTCTGTCTCCCAAGGAAAGTGAACCAAAGAATGAAAAGGGCATACCAATAATATAATGGATCATATCAAAGTATAGTCATGTTACCCTGGAAATGGCTTAACATTTTCCAGTGAAATTACACTGCTTCTGTACAAATGTGGTAGTCAATTTTCCTATGTGGACAAGCTGAGAGTGAGACATCACATAAAAACCAAATTAATTGCAATTTTAATGCTATGGTAGATACCTATGCATATTATTGCTTTCCACTGTAGAATGAACACTCACTGGTGCTATCACCTTAAAACCAAAAATCAAGAGCAACTTGAAACACGTGCCTTCCCCTCATCTCAAGTCATTAACTAGATGATTGCATTGTATCCTAGGAGATTTGCTTGTTAACATCAATTCAGTTTTCAAAGGGCAGGCAACTATATTATCGGATACTTTGACTACCACTGGCTATAACTGTCCTTCCTGGCAGCCCGTGGTGGTAGTCTAGAGTGAAGAGAGTGAGGCTTTCAGCAACGTTGTGTTAGCTTCGAAAAACTGGGTAACAGGGAGGGAGGAAACTGTTAATACTATGTTTTTTTCGGGAATATGTTGATCAGTAACAAGTCGGTTAGTCATTTTGTCTGTGACACATACTGTGCTCCTTGGAATAAATGCAAATAAAAGTTTAACAAGTCCAGATAAGATTAAAAGTTAAAAATCATTGTGTTGGTTTCCAAACCTATGATAATTCTCCATACAGGAAGAGTTCAAGAGAAGGCAACCAGAAAAAATAATTAACCATGAATTGTAGTAAAGAAGGTAACAGGTCAGCAGAGCACACTGTCACTTGCATAGCATGGAAAATCTATATAATCTAAGCATCAAACTTACTACATTCCTACTGAATTGTCTTGTGTTTCTTACCCAAGAGGAAGAATCCAGCTAACAAGACTTGAACTGTGGAAGGGGTAACAAACCAGGTTGCTTCCCGAATTAGGATATTCTCCCGGTACTGTAGTTATGGATATAAGCATATTTTAATTTACTGTGAAGGAAAACATTTAACACACCAAAGAATTACATCCAACGTGTAGGAAAACAACAATTTCCTTTTGGCCTTGGAGGTACTAACTTCAGAAAAAGAACAGTTATTTACTGGACAGATATACAGATTTCTAAGAACATTTGAATTTTTAAATAGATTAAATATGTGGGACAAGGTGAAAACATTACAAGATACAGCCATTTACCTGTGTCCTTTTTTGGTATCTATGTTAGAAGAGTACCTGTTCTATATTCAGTGCTCCATCAATTAAAAACAAAAAACTCAACAACAAAACCTAACAAACCCATGACTAATACAAATTATTTCCTTACAGTCACTCACAGCAGACAATTATCCTGAGCAGAGTAACATCCAATAATGACAGCTCAACTGGGCATAAATACCCACAGCACCCTTGAAAACTCCTATTTTCAAAGATGTATTAAAAGTGGAAAAAATTATATAAGCGAAGAACACACATAACTGAACTCAAATAGTAAGTCCTTACAGTGGTGGGCTGTATTTACTTTGGTTATTTTTTTTTTTTTAATATATTTAAAACCACGCAGGCCTTCTTAGCTTGTATTTCCCTACTCACAAGAAAGCTGTTGCTAACCCAAACAGCACGCACTCCTTTCTCCCTTCAGAAAAGACTGGGGACACAAAGCAGCAAGACAGGTTTTCTATTACTCATGTTTCCCTAATCCATCAAACACATGCTACTGCAAAGTGGTCTCATAATTGAAACCATTCTAATTGTCAAATACACGAACAAAGCTTTTTCTGTGGTTCACTAGCCATTTTTTACTGTGGTTTGGTTACTCACCAGGCTTCGAAAAATTTGCAACAACATGACCCCAGACACCCAGGAGGACCCAGAACAGGTGTACAGCCTGCAACCTCCTAGCACCAACGTATGCAAAGCTCACAGCATTCAGGAGGTACCGTTCCACAGAATTCCTCAGAAATGCTTCAAAGCTAACAGAGGAAGCCTCCTACAAAAGGGCTTTTAACCTATTAAAGGATTTAATTAATGGGCACGCACCGTTTCTGTTCAGAAAAGATGCAGGTACCTGCAACTTATTTTTTTCAGCGTCTACATCTCAGAGGGCATATATCCCATGGCTAACAGATCCCCCAGGGGAGTAAGAAAGCAGAGCTGCCAGGAACCCAGCAGCCTTCAAGCAAGCAACGTCAACATTAATTATTATGGAGACAAGGCAAAATAACACAGAGGCAACAAAGCTTTGGCAGCATCTTACTTTCCTGCTGCCCTTCAAACACACTTCTAATGAAATAAAATGGAAATCCCCACTATATACTGCAGATGAAGGTGACCTTGGGAAGTGGGGGAGAAGAGGAATAAAAGCAGATGGATGATCTGAGGAAACTGCCTGGTATCCAACAGACCAGCTCCCCCCCCAGCCCCATCCTTCCACCTGGTAACAACCATTCAGAAACGGACAGGTCTAATTAAGTGTCAGAGCAAACCGTATCTATCAACGTCTACCCACTAGGTTTCCACTAGCTGTGCTTCTCCCCTGCACTGCTCAATCTGCAAAGACTTCAACTACAGACATTAACCCAATTAAAGAAACTACCTCTTCTTATTAGCCTTCCTTTTGCCAATAGAGTATTACAGCTGCAATGAAGTTGCAGAAGCTGGAGGCTGATTAACAGACTATTTGGGAAGTAAGTTACACAATGGACTCTTTTCAACATTGAAGGAGAAAGGATATATTCCTGGAGAGAGACTGAAGCAAGAATATCTGAAAAATCAGTAGCCCAGAGAACTTCTTATTCCTAAGATAAGGAGTCCCTGCTAGTCTGGGGGTTTTTGTTGTTTTGTTTTGGTTTCCCCCCCCCCCCCCTCGTTTTGACATGACCTTTATGGAACAACAAACCAAGACTGAACAGTGCACCAGAAAGGCTGTTTATCTACAGCCTGCAGGATTCCATCCACATTTTCAGCTCCGAGATGACAACTAAAGCAATCAAACTTAATGTGAAACTCGGTTTTAAAAATTTCCCATATCTTTTCTACATAAGTTCACTTGAAAAGGTCAAAGCGAAACTTCAGTAACTCAAAAAAACCCCAAAACACTAGTTTGGCACAGACATGTATATATAAAACTATTTATTCAGTGGTGATTTACATAAATTTGTTACATACTACTTAATTGCTGAAGCAGTGAAAACTTCTACAGTCACAATTTCTAAATGCCAGCATGGTTTTTTTAGAGTCACGACTCCAGATTGTGTAAACGTGGGATAAGGACTATGAAAGGGTGATCGGATGAGGTGGGAAAATGGTAGGGCAGTCTTCCCTTAAACACTTAACAATCCCATTGATTTGTCTTCAGCACCACTATTAATATGCTTCACGGAGAAATATTCAGAAGAAAAGAGTGGGGCAAGCAGGGTCATTCATAATAACCACAAACTGCAGCTTACAACCTCCATTTGTCTCTCTACAGTAGACACACACACCTATTAAATAAAGCTTTCTAAAAGTATATGCATTATTTCCAGATATATCTTAGACACAAGTCAAAACTCTCTGGTTGCTCAAATCTAACAAGACTTTAGCTTCCTCCTTTTCATCCTTTAGCTGAAAATCATTTGAATCATTTTTGAAAAGCTTACAAGTTTAAGAAACACAGATTTCTCTGAAACAAAAACATTACTCACCTTAAAAGAATATAAATAAGGGAAAGATAGGGAGGAGAGCTTTATGCCCATAGTGAGCACACAAATTCTTTTTAGAAGCTCTTATGCTCACAACAAAAGAATGTTCTTCTAAAGCCAGGCAACAACAAAACCAAAAATCTATCACATCAAATGCCACAGAATAAGAACATGAGCTGGAATTGGTAAATCAATATAACTTTAACACAGCACTGAAGGTGGAAGGCCTTTGTCCATGTCACTTCATGGTAACAAGGTGAAAGTCCAGTCATATAACCCACAGAGTTATTCTACATAACTGGATCTGATTTAACAGTGGGAATTAGGATAAACGCATTTTTCCATATGCTCTTTAGGCATCCAGAGTGTGCAAGGTTGATAGCACATATTTTTAGTCACACCTGAATCTGCATGGTATGAAATTCTGCAGAACAAAACCAGGGTCCAAACCAAAACCCACCTATTTCTGTAAATGATGTTCTTCCAGTCTCTGGAATTGCAACTGTATTGCTCTAATACAACAAAATGAAACGTACGCAGAAAGCGTAGTCTGTGCGACATCAAGATTGCAGAGAAGTCAGCCAAGCTCTAGTGAAGCACAACTACTAAACACGAACACTGCCCAGGCAAAAAAAAACCCCTTACTACACAACCTAGCAAGTATACAATCTCTGATGAGGTCATGAGGCTTACATGACACATCCTCCCCTACAGAGACAGGCAACAAATGTGTCTTTTGGGCTCTTAGAAATCAGCAAGCATTTAAAATGGCAAAATCCTTCTTTCCTTTGTGCTGCTAAATGGAAAAGATAAATCCAAGTAATGCAGTTAGCATTGCACATTTGTCTAAATTTACTCTTAACCCTAAAGGCAACTTCAGGGAAGGGAAAGTAACGGATGGAAAGTAATAGTGGTAGGGCTGCAGGAACAAGGGAAGGAAAAAGAAAAGAGCTGTTTTTATAGTTTAATGGGGTTTGGGGGTGTGTGTGGGGGGGTGTTCTTTTGTTTCTTTTGTTTGTTTATTTGTTGGGGAGGTAGCATGATTTATTTCTCCAGTTCCTTCTCACTGCAATTCAGGTAATGAAAGACTTGAGCTTTGGCAAAGATCCCCTCCTCAGGAAAAAAAAAAAAAAAAAGAACCGCAATTAAGCTTACCAGAAACAAAGCTAATCAAACTTGAACAGTAACAAAGGGCAACAGAAGCATGTTCACTGTATCACATCTCCCTTGCTGGCCAAGAGCCCAGAGTTTTCATTACATTTTTTTTCTCCCCCCCCCCCCCCCCCCCCCCCCATTTCACAATAGCATTAACAAGCCCTGGCCCAGGACGCCTAGCTTTACAAACTGTATTTGTAGGAGGTCAGCTTTTCATGAGGCCAAAAACCCAGCATGTGGAAAGCGTTAAGACTTTCATGTAGTAGAGGAGGTTCTTAAAACTACTACTGTTCAACTCAAAAATCTTGGAGTTTCACAGATCATTAGAGGTTTCTCAACCACAGAGAAGGGCAGAGTTAGCAAAATAAATCAAGAGTTCCTGTGGGATGTCCTAGTGCTTTACACAACAAGAGGCACTAGGCACAAAGCAGGCTCAGAATTCAACAACAGGGAGGACTTCTCAAATTGCATGAGGAAAGAGCTGTTTTATAACCTGGAATGTACTCTCCCTTTCTTTAAAGGTTAGGGTCTGGAGGCATTGTACAAAATAATTCCGTTTGTGTCAGGGGCATTGGGAGGAAGGGAAAACGGAGCACAGAAAGTATGTCTGGGGGAGGGGAAGGAGAGGAATGAACTCAACTGTTCCTCCCAACAGGAACAATCTATTTTGCCATGGCAATAGAAGTACTTATCAGCACCTTTTTAAGGCCAGATTTCTTACTGCTGTACAGGAGTTTGGTAGCATAAAAAAAACCAATATTCCTCTGCCAATTTTCTATGTACCAGATGACCAGAGCCTATAAGGATTTCCCAACCAGCAGTACTGTCAGCATTTTTTATTTTGTCATTAATCTTATAACACTTTGTCTATTTCTTAAGACTCCAAGTTCTTTAATACAGTGATTACTTGGGAAATCATCTCTTTCGTTTACATCTCCCCAAAAGAGAAAGTTTCTAAGTTCGCATTTAGAAAGAAAAGGGGAATTGAAAAATTTAATCTTGAAAGATATAAATCCGAAGGAAACACGCCCATCAACATTCTAGGATTTTTAAAAAATGAGGGATGTAAAAAGCCAAAGGTCTTCTGTGGAACCTGCTTTGGTTACTCAGCGTTTGATGCAACATGACCTGTACCTTCTTAACCAGACTAAAAGCAAGAAGCGAAGCAGCGTGTTGAATTTCTTTACTGCAGAATGTGCGATGCTGCAGCATAAGGATGTAGTTCTACCTGGGACAATGTCGGAGGCACAGTCAGCAGAGGGAGCCTCTTTTACTCCAAGCAAAAAGCACAAACAGCACAAATGGTAGCCCCCAGTCTTGCAAGATACTTACTACTCACAAGCAGGAACGGGAAACCCAAAGCCTAAGCATTTTGCAGGCTCACAGCTTCATTATCTTTGTTTTCCACATACCAGATGACATTAAGATGCCTAAAAATGCATTCTACCTCTTGGCAGGCAAAGGAATCCCCCACTATAAATCCACCACCATACACATGTATACAGGGGCTACGGTTCAGATTTGCAGCCTTCCTTCTACCGACTGATCACCTTGCAGAACAGGTCTCTTCCCTTACGTGCTGCTGTGATAAAAACCATAGATGTTTACCCAAAAGACCACCACCATCACCACCTATAAGTAATCATTAGCATTTTTATGTCCAGAGAATTTGAATTCTATCATACTCCTAAGCATTTTTCTTTCAGATACAAAATAGAAAGGGGAAACAAAACAAAAGCAAACGTAGCAGATTTCAGCTTGTGATGTTAAATGTTTCTTAAAGTACAAGGCTTACAGAGACTGTTATATCCGCAAACTGCCTTAGTTTCCCCTATGGTACAGCCCCTTTAAACAAAAGCCACTATTCTTAACCGCCCCCCATTCTCAGTTTATTCCACAATCTCTGCAATTCCTGGGAGTTTTCCTTGGCAAGAAAAAACAAAACAAAAAAAACAGTAATCAAGCACTGCTTCTTTTTTACAGCTGGTTTGAAACAAATGACAAAATGAGTGCATCTGTCTACTGAAGTTGTTATTGTCTTGTTCTCACAGTACAGTTATAGCAGCATATTACAGGATATTTAGGACTGAATAATGTATTTGGGGACCGATTCTATGCCAAAAGAACACTGTAGATACCGTTCTTACAGTGCCATCTGGGGCAGGAAGCAACGATTAAGGCCAATGATCTGTTGTATAAGAAGAAAGTTAATTTCATGCTCAGGGTGGCAGGCAAGATGCATTAAAAGTATAGTTTACTCTCTACCAACAGACTTTTTTTTTTTCCTGGTGCACCATCTTTTGCCCCCAAACTGCTTCTCTATTGAACCCCACACAAGCTGGACAACAATTTTATGAATGTCTGTGTTAAGGAACTGAAAACTGCTTTGCACTACTAAGCACTCCAGATCACCCTGACTCTCCTGTAACATGACTCTTTCAACAAGTCAAAGCTGTTTGTATTTATTTAATGCTTGAACTCAAAAATTCAAAGAAAACTGCTGCAATACCTTTTGAAATTGTAATCTCTCTCTCTCCCACACCGTAAATACACACATGAAAAGGCACCACTTGGGACAACACCTAGGTAACATCCTCAGTTGCGTTAGCTACAACCTAGCTGTCCCCTGCTCCATTTTTTTTTCCCCTTAACGGTACATTTGTAATTAATCTTCATTATCCCTAACTAGGATAAGAAAGCAATGTGGGTGCTGAGGAGGAAAAAATCAAGTAGCAAGACAGAATGCTTGTTCCTCAAATGTTAGCAAGCCACCAGTATGGCAAAAAGTATCTGTGAGCAGTCTGCACTGGCTTCCAGTGGATAACTAAGGATAAAATTTGGCCCAAATATACACACCAAAAAAAAAAAAAAATCAAAAAACCAATTACATATAGGCCATAAACATTAAGTTTAAACACAGAAGTTGAATTAGCTGAAAAAACTGCTTGAGTTTCACTGCAGTTTGGTTTTCAATATCTCAGACTTGAGCAATTGCCATGAAACTCACCACTTGTGGAGACAAGTGGTTTGGTTGGCATCTCCCTCCCTTTCTAAAAACCCTTTTCGAAAAGACTTCCTTTGTCTGCTCCATACAGGAATTTTTAAAAGTTAGCACTCCCACTGTGTAGATCAGAAAGAGGGACTAACCATCACCAGGTAGACACCATCTGAAGCACATATTCAGCACCGATATGTTGCTCTTCCAAAGAGACTTGCATTGCGTTGTCCCCTTTGGTCCCGTGTCCCCCCGCCAAAAAGACCATCTTAGAATGCCACGTACACGCGTAACAGAAGTCTTTAACTTGCCATAAAACAAAGCTATTGATTCATGTATATCTTTCATAGTTAAATCAAGTACTTGTAGGATAAGGTGCAACACCGCTTTTACATCAATGCAACTACTATAAAGGACATCAAGGCTTATCTTCCTGCTTTACCACAGAAGTTCTTGGTTTTCCTGAGCAAGTCACTAGGTTTGCTCCTGACTCAGCTCTTAACTTGTAAAAATTTCAATTCCATACCCAACAGTGCTCTACATCAGGTATACAATTAAAGATGATGAAATCCTCAGCTGTGGGTCTGTGAGTTAGTACCACAGAGAGGATTACGTGGAGAGTATTTCTCTACTAAGCCATTTCAAAAAAATCAGACACCAGGCAGGATTATACAGATTAATTTCTTCAAGGAGTTGCCCAAATTTTATAACATTAGCACCGTTCTAGGACAGGATGTCCCACAAACGTCACTGTTGCTTATATGACTTTTTTTTTTTTGCCTTTCTGAAGGCCATCTTCAAGTCTTAAAGAATATCTTCAGTCGCTAACTGGATGGGAAACAAACAACATGAAAGGCTTTGGTACATGGTGTCCGTGGAAGAGAGTCTTGTCAGGATAGGACACTCAACCATGAAAACAAACTGCACAAATTCTCAAATAGATACCTATTTTATGTACCTGAGATTCATAGGACCTTAGGATTGATGTCTGAGTATTTGATACAATCTGACAACTGCTACAAAAGAAGAAAAGCTATTATCTTTTCTCATCGGGAAAGAAAAACACAGAATAAAAAGTATACATCTGCTGATGAACAAAAACATTTTAACCAGAGTCACACGTACCCATAGATGCAAAAAAAAGAATTCACCATAAGAAAACAAACAAAACAAAATGCCTTAGGGTGGTGAATTATAAACGGAAGGTAAGGAAAATGCAGCGTAACAGAGCCACGAGGAGTCACAGAAGCATTGTGTTCTCTCAGTTGTTGAGGAAGACTCAGACAATATTGTATCAATTTCCCAAATCATCTTGGCTTCGGTCTTCAACTACATACCTTTCACTACAAAGCAGAAATTGTCCTTTTTGGCGCTCTGACAGAACTCGATGCAATTGCCTAATGGCCCTCTTTTGCTTGTAACAATATTTTACCCCTACCCACCTCTAAACCTTCAGAGAAAAATAAACAATGAGTTTCAATCTCATAATGTAAAATAATAAAAAACCCCCACCAGAGTGCGGAGTTGATTTATTACCCGTGCTAAATGCAATTCTAGAGAGCAGTTGGCACAGTGAATACACCTTCAAATCAGAATTATGCTCTTCACCTACAAAGGTTTCTTAGTAAGAAACTCAAATAAGCAGCCCAGTTTTTGAGCTGATGACATTGTAAATTACCTTTAGAATACAAAAGTAAAATAATACAACGGAAAATGAATTCTCTTATTCTCTTAAGAGAAAGCTTAAGAGATTTAAAACAAAAACAAAGCACGTTAGGTACTTTCCTTCTTGGGTTTTACTTGCTTCAGCTGAAATTGAGACACACAGATATGCGAAAGGGTATTTTGGTCTTTGGAAGATGTAACCATAGTCATTAATCAGATGACCACAGACTAGTGGCACTGGGCCCTGCAAGTGAACAGTCAATGTAAAAAGGCAGTTCACAGAGCAAGGATTTAAGAGCTAAGCAATATATACCTTCAGGATATGTTAAGTCAAAAGAAGAAACTCAGCAAACTGAAACAAAAGGAACACACATGGTATATAAACCATGGAGCTGGAACCGTGGCCCAGGCTTGTCCAATGAAGTATACAGTCAGCAGCTCTACTCACCTGTAAGACTTGAAAACAGTTTTAGAGATGAAGATGACATGGTGTATACTAGAGTTAAACCTCTGTGTCTCTTCAAAGACGTTTCCAAACCTTCTGTTTTATTATCCAATAAAATGATGACATTTGCAATAGGTTTAACAGTTAAACTTTTAAGAACAAGCCAAATCACAGTGAACACATATACTGAATATCCCTTACAGATGATCTGGTCTTTGTAAACAGCTTTCAGCTCAGTGCCACCAAAATTTAGGAATATCTCCATCTGAGCTCAGCATTTCATTAAATTCTTTGGCTTACTTATTCTGCGCTCCTGGTGAGAAGCGTGAACTGAATTACTGTATGCCTCCTCAGTAGACTGCTTTACCTTAAAGCCAAACATATTAATTTAGTGTTCTCTCTCAATCAGCTAAGATAGGCACACTCAAAAAAAAAAAAAAAAGGAGAGAGAGAGAGAGAGAAAAAAAGGCAAAATGTTCCCCACAGAAGAGTTTGTTATGCAAATGAATCAATGGTTTCACTTACACAGGAAAAGCAACTAACTGATGCCTCTGCCCATTTTTCAAAATGGACTGAAGCCCAGTAGGATATCTGCTACGACTAAAGAAAAAAAGTCTTAGGCTATCATTTTTTAAATGTGAAGCCTATAGTCCCTGTTTTTAACAAGAACAAAAGCCTCCAACTGTAATATCCATGCAATGGAAGCACTAGCAGCAGTGAGCAGAGATGAAATGAAAAGAAGCAGTGGCTGTTTATGTTGGCAGTCGCTTCAAACTCTAATGGAAAATTTCAGCTCTGACTGCATCTAGGCTAGAACAACTTATTAAGGAAAGAGGTTCAGCTTTCAAACAGAAAAGGCTTACATAGCTTGTCCCTTTCTGAATGCTCCTGCAGCAAAGAAAAGTCAGGAAATAATATGCCTTGACTATGCAATGTATTAATATCCTATCATTAGGGGAATATACCATCAAATAAAATATATTTCCTTTGGGAAAGGAGAAGAGTGATAATGCCCATGCCACAGACACAAACTCAGCTATTGGTACAAATAAGTTATACCACTAAATGCAAAGATTATAAAGCTAATGTAGGGCTAACTAATCACTTTACACTAACGGACCAAAATATATTCACCTAATTAGCCCACTCTTTCAATCAAAGGAAAACTGCTATTTGACCAATTATGTCGAGGGAGAATGTTTACCTTTCATATGCTCACGAGAATTTTGCACAAATATTACTAAGGCTGTTTGTTGACATGAATAGTATACAGTTTGTCCTCAGAGAGGACAAACACCTTGCCAGCCTGCACATATGGTAACTGCGGTGACCTTTCAGCTACTACACATTTGCACTATATTTAAGAGCTACTCAGGAAGCCAATATTGTATATTATGTAACACAAGATTAAGCATTAATGAGTCAAGAATAAAATTGTTTATCTAAACCCCAATCTAAAATTAAACAGAAGTTTATGCTGAGAGCTCACACTGCACTCATTTTGTCTCCTAACATTAACAGAGCACAGCTTATTTAGTCTCTGAGATAAGTCCCAACGGCATTTAATCTGGAGAGAAAGATTTTACTATCAGAAGAGAGACTATTTTTCCTGAAGAAGAAAGTGATGCATATTTAGTTCTTCTTATGCACATAAATACAGCACACTGCAGGTGTTTTGATCTAAGGAAAACAGTTGATATTCATGACTTCTGTTTACACTGTGTTTTGAAGCTAAATACAGAAGCATCCACCCAGAGGCAAGACCTTTCGATTGCACTCTGTCGTCTCCTGCTAAGCAGCCAAACCAAAAATCACACACACCAAAGATACCTATGAGCTCAATAGGGAAATTCAAAACAGAATTAGACCAAAGTCTGCATGCCTCCACAAAGATTCACTGTCCTCTTTTTAGACTTCTCACTAAGCAAGCAGCTCTACAAGGCTCACTAAGGAGCTTCAGCCTGGCAGAAAAAAAGACAAGCAGACAGTTAGACCATCGTCACAATCACTGTACCATAAACCTTCCCTGAAGAACGCAGCAGGAGTCATTCGAGAACCTCAAAACATTCAGATAGGCGTCATCGCCAGTTTTAAGAACAGGTAGAAGAGGTCAAAAATACTTCGGCCTATTCCCATGGAAGACGCAGTGTTTCCAAAGCCTCAATTACATTGCAGCATACACCATGGCTATCTAATGATATAACACGACGTTATTCTTAAACCTATGTAAGGCTGCCAAAGGGACAATCACACACATCCCCCCTCCGTCTCCAAGATGTTTGAGGTCCGCTGGTCAGACAACAAACCTGACATAAAGCAGGCTGCGTGAACTCCAGCCAGAGGAAAACAAATCTGTTTCTTCTGGGACCATGGCCTTAAATCATTCAGGCAAACTGAAACTGCACCCTAACCAAAGCTTACAGAAGTGTTTCTGAGTGACCAGCGCAAGGGTGGGCTGCATGGAACAGGACCCAGCTCTAAATCTGAGCAAGCTGACACCATGACTTGGCATCCTCCTCCTCCTGCTCTGACTGGACATTATTGCTCTGCACAAGCTCACGTTCATTCCATGTTTCTATTTACCTTTTGCATGTCACTAACACAGAGTTAAGCTATTTACAAGAACACAGTAAGTCGATCCCCGACCTTGTAGGCATTTAAGTACATTTATCTCAGGCCTATCACAATGCTGGTGCTTCTAAAACTCTCAAATTCAAGCAGCTCAGTGTAATTACCTAAAGAATTCAGAGCAGGAGAATTTTAAATACTTCAAAAATCCCATACTATCACAAAGTTTTAGCAAATTATACCAAAACAGGGGGAAAAAAAATTATCACACTTAAAGCCAAATCAGATACTTAAGACGACTTGTTGCCAGCTGGGTACCTTGCATTCTCATAACATACGAATTTAAATGAAAGTTAATAATGAAAACTGTTCGTGTCACACAGGTGCCTCCAAAATTTGTTTCTCGGCTTACCACGTAGAAGAATCAAAAGTGCTGCTAAGCACGAACCAAATGAGAGCAGGATACTTCACCAACTGTGCCATTCAACTATAACTAAGAGAAGACTATTGAGGACAAAGGGGAAAGGAAGAAAGATACGTGGGAACAGAGGAGAAGATATATTTAAGACAGAGTTCAGTGGAAACCCAAGAAGTTTCAGAAGTTTTATTTAAGCTCATCTACATGAAGGCACTTTTTTCCCCAGGGTATCAGAAGGTTAACACTGAAGCAGCCTTAAAACTACTGGCTTTCCTTGATCCATTTCAGCATTCCCACTTCAGCAGAGGGCATGCTCAGGTAAGAGCTGATTTTAGTTCCTCTGTCTCTTGCTTAAAAAAGCTTGAAGAGAATGCTCCAGCTATTGACATTCATGCCCACTGGGACATAAACTTTGAAGTAAACTGGAAATTTGAAATAAACTGGAAGAATAAAGACCTAAACAGACATACAGCTTTGATATGCAGTAAATACTTTGTATTTTTTTTTCCTGCTCTTTATTCATTTAGAAGAAGCAAAAAAAAAAGTTGAAAAACTATGTTAAACTCGTTAAAATACACACTGACAAATACAGGGTTTTCTTAAAAGATATTGTACGTTAACTGTGGAGAGGAAAAAAAGCAAAGGCACAACTCAAATAGGACATTCCTTAACATGCCTGTGAAAACTTACTACAGTATGGCCTAATTCTCATCTCTCACCACGGCCACTTTACACCTTCCAATATTATAAAAGAAATACAGTGTCATACTCACCTCTATATTCTGACTTCCTGTACAGCAGCCTCGGCTTGATTTAATATAAAATAGGCCTAGTCTCTACAATAATTTTGTATTCCTATCGTATTACTTATCTTCCAGTATTGTAATACTCCAACCGCAGGGCTTAAGACGATATTAGGAAGAGCTCTCCCCCAGTGAAAGCAGCATAAATATAAGTGTCTAGAAAAGGCATGCATTATACAAGAAGCATGATAATAAGGAGATTTAGCTTTAAGTGGGTTTTGCAGAGAGGCAAAAACCCTGGCTCCCCTCCCCACAGGCTTCAGTGACTGGTAAGGTAAACTCTAATAAATGAGAAACGTGCAGGATGTATTGACCTATAGCCTGGTTTCCATTTAGGGCAAGTCACTTCAGGAATGCCCCTGACTCATTTCCAAGTAGCTTTTGCAGAACCTGGGAGTTGCTGTAGTACTTCTGTGTCCATATAATAATCTTTCGAGTTTCACCTCATGTTAATATGGTGGCTAAACAGGAACGTAACACCTTTTTTCTAGCCTTTCTGGAATTGCTAGAGGGTTACTTCACACTGCAGTAGAAAAACGGCAGGCAAAGTGTCTGAAATCATTCTGGTGATGAAAAAATACAGACAAATTAATTCCACAGCCTTATAATTTACATTGTTCATTATTCCACTTTTAAGGAGGAAAAGCAAAACTGGATAGTCAAATATTATTTACTGCAGCCTTTATTCTGCATGTCTTACTATAGCAAAACTGCTGTCAATTTTGTCTGAAAAAGATTGGGAATTAAAAGAAAGCAGAAGTGAGACGTGTGGGCAAAAATGGGAAACAGAGATTAAACAATCCGTTGTAGGTCAAAGGTTATTTGTAGATCAGTTACCACTAGAGGCTAAAAAAGCCTGCTCAAAACCATCAACACACTGCTTCCCAGTTGCTCAAACTTAACATTTAGTCTTCTCTATACTAAAAATTTAGACCTAACGAAACAAAAATGTAACACTTGAAAAATGATAGCTTATATAAAGTTTCACACCACCTGCAAACTTGCAGAACTTTTACAAAAAGCCTTAGGCCTGATATCCAAGTTCAAACGTAGAAGTCAAGTAGCACAAACACGGTCAGACACCTGCCCCCAACTCGCAGTTCTGTAGTTTTTCTACTCCCTTCTCCTGCAAACTGTTCTTCTCTATCACAGAGACATTTTATATTTAAAAGCATATTTCACAATTGCTGTAATTCAAACTTCAGAAGAGTACTTTTGCCTCTCAGTAACTTTATCATCAGCAGAATTCATTTCTAAAGTAAACACCAATTCGTTCTAAGTACATTGCTAGGAGATACTCCAAAGAAAAGAGAAAAGGACTGCTTGAGCTGACTATATGCTGGATTCATTAGATGTTGCTAAGAAGCATACTATTTTGGCATTCCTTCTAAGCTGTCATCTTTCCAACAGTGGGCCTTCATGCCTCAAAATCCAACAGAATACCGAAGCAAAGTCTACCTACACTTGATCAGTAATTAAGTTTTCACATCTTTCTCAACAGAATCAGTGAACATATATACCAACTGAGGCACTCCAGGAATCATTTCATCCTTCCCTTCCTATTTGACTTACGCAGTGTTACTATTTAACCAACAAAAGATTGTGATATCACAGCATCGTCTCACAAGAACATCTCAGAAGAGAATGGAAACATCCTACAGTACATGATAGGTTTTAAAATATCTTTACAGTTACACTCTTCCCCACTGAACATCCAAATTCCACACATGCAAGTGTCTAAACAACCAGTTGTGCTTTAAATAAGTATTTTCCAGATCACTAACACACTGCTAGAAAATAGCCTAACTCAATTTTCATCGAGTTATTTCCCTTCTAAATTCAGAACAAGTATGAAAACCGCTTTCCAAACCCACCCTCCCAGCAGTTAAGTGACACCTGCAGAATAGAAACCGAAGCTTCTAGAGAAGCTTGGCAATTAGGACTAATGGAAAAGTAACTAGATTCCCAAGGCTTCCCAAACCCTCTTTCCTTTGAAGAAGTCAACCACTCCTCCCTGTCCATCTTCCTTCTAAGCACTTGCCAGGATTTTCCGTAGAATGACAGTTATGTAAGCTTTATGAAGTTCAGTACAGTAATAAGCTACAGATCAATTCAGAAACTGAAGTTACACGCTTGCTGTCCACATGTTTCAGGACCGTGAAGAGTTAAATACAACCACCGAATTCTGCAGGTCATAGGAGCAGGCACATACCTCAGTCTTCCAGATTCAATTAGATTTTGTTTTGTTTTGGCTTTCTTTAATTACCCGCTGCCATTTGAGCCCAACTGGGTGACATAAATGTATTATCCCATCGTAATGTCAGAATTTAAAATTAGATTCGGTCTCCAGAAATACACTTCATCCAACCTTAGCGACTCCGTCCAGCAATGACGACTATTTTATGTAACATCTTTCATACGCTAAGACCTAAAAACTGCACTAAAAATTACAGCTACCTTCTCTGGCCGTGGATTTCTCTTCCATTTATCTGAAGAGAATTCAGCTCAGGGTGAAAAGGAAACAGTTTCGTAAGATCAAACACTGAAGCAGCAAGAGGAAAAGCAAATTACATAAAGTCCAAATGTACTTACAGTCTCCTTATTCGGAAGCAACTCCTTTCGGATCCTGAAGAAGTTCTTGCCGTACTGCCTCAACCCCTTAATAAAACGTTTCTGTGATAAAAGATAACAAGAACAGTATGTCAGCAGAAGGAGGGGGGGGGGGGGGGGGGTTAAAAAAAAATCTTGTTAATCAGCACAACAGCCAAACAACGTTCTTAGCTTAAGGTCTGTCGATAGAAGGAAACGTCTACCTACACGGCAACCGAAAACAGGCAGGGAAAAAAGGCTTGGAAAAGATACCGAAAAATTCAAACCGCATTCCCTTCCATGTCAAACTTCCAACATCTGAAGCTTTAAAAAAGTCAGTACCACAGTCAGTTCTTTTCCAAAACGACCGAAGTATTCTGCCGCACGGCTCTCTCGAAGTCTATTTTTCAACTCAGAAGCAGCAGGCGAAGGAAAATACGCAACGCTGATTCTCAGGGGAGAAAAGTGACTCTCCGGAGAAGGTGCTGCAGGGGTTAAAGAGTCCTTGCAGACGCCAACCCGCCGGATTCACCCTTCCTGATTTTCGGCGGAATACACCCAAACGGCTTCGCGAGAAAGCCCTCCGCCAGAGGAAAGCGGAGCCGCCGCCGCCGCCGCTCTCCCCCCTCCCCGTCCCCGCCGCGGCTCGCAGCGGTCCGCGGTCGCTCGCCACGCCGAGACGCTTCTTCCTCCTCCTCCTCCTCCTCCTCTCGCCCTGCAGCCGCCCGCCGGGGCCCGGCCGCGGAGGTGGGGGGGGAAGCGGCGGTGCGGGCGCAGGTAGGGAGCGGCGATGGCGGGTGGCCGGGGCTGCGGCGCGGGGAGTGAGGCGAGCGGAGGAGCCGAGAGCGGAGCGGAGCGGAGGGCCGGGCGGGCGGGCGGGAGGCGGCGGCCGCGGCCGCCCAGCATGTGATCGCGGCGGGGTTGGGCGGCGCGGCACCCGCGGGGCGCGCCGCAAAAGGCGGCCTGGATCGCCGCACACACCCCACACCCCCCCTTCGCCCCCCAGCCCCGGCCCGGCGGGGCCGCTGGCCCCCGGGAAAGCCCCGCGAAATCGGCCGCCGGATTAACGCCCGCCCGTCCCGGGCTCTGCAACGGGCTGGCGTCTTTCCCCCCTCCCCGCCCCTCTGCCAGTTGCTGTATCTCATCTGCCGCACCCCTCGGCTGCCCGGCTTTTACTCGCCGGTCCCCCCCTTCAGCTGCCCCTTGCACTCATGCTTCCCCCTCTGCAATGCCTTCCCCCCGCCCCCCCGGCAAGATAACGCTTCAGCCTCCAGCTGCAAGCATCGCTCGCTCCCCTCCTCCTCCTGCTCCTCTCTTTCCGGGGCCAGCACCTTCATTTGGTTAATCTGGTGCAGCGTGCTATCCCCCCATCGTCTCACCCCCACGAATCGGTAGCAGGAGATGAAGACTAAGCACAGAGTGCCTCTTTTTGGAAGGGCCAGGCCCGAGGACTTTTTTCTTTCCTATAATAAGCGTACAGGTATTAACACTAGCAAATAACCAAATTCTGCCTGCAAAAAAAAAAAAAAAAAAAAAGAGGGTTGTTGAGTATACGGGCCCTAACATTCTGGAGGGAGGGAGATGAGAATTAATAATTCCCTATAAAGAAACATACCTCAAGTTGGCTTAATGTATTTTGGACCACATCTTCTTGCAATCATCTATGTGAAGGAGGTGGGCAGGCAATTAGAGGCTTCCATGTTGTGAAGTGGATAAGGAATCCCAGAAAGGGTAATTCGCTACTAAAATAGTGCTCTGTACACCTCATGAGCTCCCACCACAACGCCGAATACGAGCGAGCAGTCTCTTTGGAACCTCATGCATATTATTTTGCAGATATGCTCCCACGGGGATCTATCCTTACCTAACCCTGACCCTCAAAACCAGCAAGACTGCTAGGGTTTGCCAGGAACATGCCTGGGGGCACAGAGGCAAGAATTAACCACCAGTTGTATATGCTCTGAGATTACAGTCCCTTCCAGTATATAATTTGCTCATACCCACCTGCTCCTCTTAAACCAGTGAACAGAGCAATCGGGAGTTTAAGAGTTCAGTGACCAGGGTGCTGGGGTTTCTGAACAAGGGAAGTTTTACTATAGCAAGCTACCAGCCCCCCCATTCACAGGCAGAAGTCACACATACCTGCCGAGCAAGATACCAAGACTGCCTACAGCGTGTAACTGGTCACTAACGCGCATGCATACTTCCCGCTTTTTACCGCATGAATGACAAGGAATTTTCATTACGCTGAGGGGAAGGCCGATCGCTCCCCTGGCACCATACGCATACCTCTTCTGCCTTGTCCTTCCGGGCAAGAAAAGATGGCAGCCGCAACAAGGCAAACAAACATGCCCTCATACCACTCCCAACATCCCAAAGAGCAATATAATTCCTGTCTGCAGCTTATCACAAAGAATGAAAATCAACTAAACGAAGAAACATTTAAAAACAGGCAATCCGAAGGGAACTCACAGATTCTAAACAATGCAGCTCAGTTCCTGGCTTTGACATCACTGCCTCATGGACTGTATCAGAGGTACGACGCTTTTGCAGCATCGGTTAACAGAGCATATAGAGGAAAAGGCAACATAAAAAGCTGTAGGGGAATAAGAAGAAACCAGAGCTGGAACACTCCAACCATGGATGAAAAAGCACAGTGAAATACCAGAGCGCAATCTGGTCCACTGCATGAAATGAAAAGCTCCGGTTCCCTGTTCCTCATTTTGCCAAAGACTTACGACGGTGTATCTGAATTCTCAAGGGACCGTTTTATTTATTTTTTAAGATTCCTTTTAACCAAACTATTTTACATTTGTTTTGTGTTGTGATTCAACTCTGTATTAAAACAAGCCTATGACAAACTGTTTTCCTTTGAACTCATGAGATGTCAAAAATTCCTACTGGGAACGTAAGCCTAACATATAGCCTATCTGAATAACAGAAATAGAGGGAGCTTGAATTGCTGTTCCAAATATGAATGAAGTCAATCCTTCTGGCATTCTGAAGTTTTGGCCAATTACGCTGTCACCTTTATCGGTGTCATACAGAATTATCCCTAGGCTATTGAGGCAGTGCAAGATATCCAACTATAAAATAGTTATGTGCCTCTATTGAAAGGCAAGAGAAAGCCACTTCTTAATACACAAAGAACAACAAAGCACACAAAAATTAGTTTCTGAAACTTAGACAGAAATTCTAAAGCTTAACAAAATTATCAAGGTTTTTTAAAAACATTTTCTTTTTCAGATTTTCCTTCCTATTCTAGTCTTCCATTAATTCAGGCATCATGTTCAGTCCTCCCTTAGCCTGCAGCAAGAACGGTTACTTCTTTTCTCCAAGTCAAGCACAACAGAGACCTCTAAATGTTTTTATATATTTAAAAGAACTAAATAGTTGCACACCAAATCAGAAGTGACCTGTTGCTCTCCAGCATCTCATAAAACAGACTGCCTAACACAGTTTAAATTTTCTCTCCTCTGCACAAATGACATGCAGCAAATTTTATGTCTGCATTTTAATGGTGCAGGAAATGTTGCACTACTCGCAGAAGGCATCTGAAAATGACAGCTGCTGAATTAAAATAGTCTTACAATACAGGGCTGGTAGAACAATGAGGCTCAAACCTATGGATGCATGAGAAAGAGAAGTTTTGATAAAAACTGGAAGTGGCTCTAGGGCACAATGGTTTAGAAATCCAAGTTCTGTACTTTTAAAAATTAAGATAAACATTTCAATTTTACCACTTAGGTTTAACTTTAAAACATTATTTATGACAGAATTCTGTCAGCATTGTTGTTTGTACTGTTCACTGAAGACAAACTGTAGCACAATTAAAAAAACCGCTACGGATAATTATCGCTGCGAAGCGGCATTAGGAAATCCCATGGCTTGCTAGGTCAGTCAATGTTGAGAGACAACGCAGTTATATTTTACAAAGTGGTTACCATGGCTATTGACCAGCCATAACACAAGATCTCCTAATACCATTTTATAATTTGAGCTTCCCCAATGAAATGTATTAGATTCTGCAGTATCCTGCTACAATGTGTAAACAGGGAGCTATAAATAACCAAGGAAGAACAAGGAACAAGCATGTTAATGTTTGCATATGTGTTACTTGCAGGTCCCATATTTTATCCCGAGAAACAAATATCATGACAAGATACACAAAGCCATTATGTTCTGACTAACAGAGCTCAGATGGCGTGTTTATCAATGTGATGATAATGCCATTGCAAAGCTGTAGTTAAGGTTATGCGTCAGGGTTTCTATTATCAAGAGATTACAGCTTGGCAGGAAAAATTTGCTGCTGCATGCTGAAATTCAGCACCCCAGGTTTTGACTGTGAACTGAGGTGCCCCGTTCAGTTTTCTTCTTTACTGCAGAAATCTAAAATGAAGCTGTTTCTCAAAGCATGCAAGAATAACATATGGTACAAAACCAACCTGTTTAATCAATTTAAGAATTTCAAACTGAAACCTCATGGGCTTCAGAAAGGCAGGACGACTCTGATAAAACTGTAAATTCATAACTGCTACTGATATGTCTCTTCTGAGCTGCTGCTTCAATAAGGTTGAGATCAAATCTATTTTCTCTTAGAAAATCCATGTGGTATTTCATTCCCTTCCCATGACTTCCACCTGGTTAATTAGTGAAGAGCATGTTGTAATGCAATATATTTACAAACACAGAGCCTTTTCTGTTCCTTCTTAATCCAGGGAATAAAGACTTTTTTTTCTCAATCTTTCTAAAAAAAAAATCTCCTCTTTAGACCACGTCCAAGAACAGCAAGTTCTTCTCTCAACCTTTTCCTTACTTATGAGCGTATAAAAAAGGAGGATTTTGCTATCATGAAAGCAGTAGGTACAGTGCATGGTTTGAAAGGCCCAAGGTTTTCTGGGCAGGTGCCAATTGAAGTTTTCACCATCTTCCATATTTAACAGGCCTTTTTAAGTTTTATAGTAAATACGGTAGGAAAAATTACGGGGTTTTAATGGTTAACAGCAAATAAATGCTAAATGCATAAAAGCATCTTTATTTCTTAAATTTCACAAGATGAAAAATTATGGCAGTTGTTCTGAAAAGAAAATGAGATCTGGTTCTATCTGCAAAACTTCTGTTAAATGTGCAGCACATTTATAGATTGCCCCAAATAATTTTTTGGCATGCAGACATTGTATATGCACACTAGCTGAATTTCAGTGCACAGAGTACATTTTATTAAAAGCTTGGCTGAGTTTTAACATTATATTTCACTTACGTATGTACAGTGCGAATAAAGGCAACTGCTGATAACGTTAAGTGATATATACTGTCCTCTGGAAACAGAAATACCCTGACAGTTTCCTTAAGAAGATGCAGTTTTGCCTAAAGATGTCAGATATCTCTTACAAAAACGTAACTTGTGTTCACAGTTTTTTTTTCACTAAACTATACCTGGCTGTAGCAGAAAATGATGCCAGTATTTATTGTATCTTTACCTCAAAGGGATTCTATATGCTCAGTAACGGACAGGACTTAAGTACTACTCAGTAACTAATTCCATCAAGGGCAAAAAGAGCTACTTAAGTTGAAGAAAATGCAGCTGTCACACATATCCAAGGTATTCTCAGAATCCACCTAACCACTGCAGACACCTACCATGCCCATTTAACTCTTTTCACAAGCTGCTTTGTTCCCTGAACGCTCTTGCCCAGAAAAAGTTCATCTGCCCTAAAAGACGCCGCACCAGCTAGGACTGTGGCCGGAGAAGGGAAGGTCTCTCGGGGTGGGAAGCTGCAGTCGGATTGCTATGCCCCTGCTGTGCTCCATGCACTTCCAGCCTTGGCTGGCAGCCTTTCTCGCAGTCCTGCCTTCTCGAACAGCCCAGGCTGGGGACTGGCGGCTTTGGTTAAAGGTGGGGGAAAACGCTTTCGGGCACCGAGCCCAGGAAGGCTGCATGATGGAGAAGCAGATGGAGAGATGGACAGACGTTCTGTCCGGTCAGAGAGAAAACAGGATAGTCAAAGACTTCCACAACACGATTTTTAAGAGGCACAAATTGCCAGCTAAAGAGGAGAGAAAGCTACAGAAGAGGGGAAAAGACCCTTTTCTAGGGGTACGGGAGAGGGCAGAAGGGAGAGACGTTCCACAGAAATTTCTTGGCCTAAGAACGCACATCCTCAGAGCAACTCGCCACGAACAAGGATTGGTCCGGAGGTAACAGAATATTCTAGGTTACAACAGTAGCATGTAGAATGAGGAACAAGCATGATGACTCAGTGAAGCTCACCTGAAACCTTTGTTTAAAAAAACAAAACAAAACAAAAAAAAAAACCAGTCCACTGGAAAAGATGACCCATCAAGAAAAGTCTGTGTTCAGGCCTCTGCTATGTTCCTTTAACATGCCCTGCTGCTGGGAGAACAGGATATGCTTCAGCCTCATCTGAACTTCGTTTTATTGTTTCCTGTCACTACTGGAACTGTGCTTAATGTTTTTTAAATTTAATTTTGAAGCAGCAAGCGATTTTACCCTTAGCATTAGATACTTGTGCTGTTGTGTGTTACATCAGTTAACAGCAAGCTTGCAAATATCACCTAGCTGGCAAGCTTGCATCTTAGAAAGACACCATAAGCCTTCCCTAAATGTCTCTGCATGTTGTTCCACTGACCTTGGCATCATATCAGAGACGCGTGCAGATCTCAAGCATGCACGCAGAAGTAGTAGATCTTTGCAGAAATATCTGTGTTCCTGCTCTTCCCTCAGTGTTATCTGCCTTTAGCCTACAACATCTGAGATGCTCTTAGGTTAAGTTTACTCCTCCGTCCCATCTCTAACCACAGCACTTCGTTTTCTACTCCTGCAGGAAGTAAGGCTGTCACCAGCTTGCAATTTAGAGTCTCCTCCTGAAGAGGCTGCGCTGAAGCACAGGCCATCATTTGAAGGACCTTATTCTCTTCTCTGACACAACCACGCAAAGGTATGAGAAATTGTTCACGCAGTCTGGCAACTGCTTGAAGACATCTGCAACCACTTACTACAAATCTCTGTCGCAGCAGCCCTCTCTTGTAGGGGAATGTCTGTGCTTTGATGGCTGCTGACACTATACACACCAGCTCTTTTATGATCTGTTTGGCTTGCAGAAAGTTTTGGGAGTAACAGCAAGTAAAGATCTTTCACCGTACTCGGTGCACGGTACACTGCACCAGCTAGCTATAACAGTGAAGCACGAACAGTAATAAATGCCAGCCAACCCCTGCAATGCCAGTTCTTGCTGCTTAATTACGAACTCCAAATTTTAAGTAACCAATTTCGAGACGAGTTTGTTTGGGTTTTGGGTTTGTTTGTTTGTTTAACAGTCCCCTTTCAAGATGGTAAACAGGTAAATGTTTCTTAAATTGTGCCACAAACATGTTTCCAGACTTCCAGTCTAAGAGGGAAGGCACACATGCAAGTGATCATTTTCTAGAGCAAGACTGGAAGAGAATAATCATATACATGTATGTGAGTGTGTGTACAGATAACTTCTTTTCGGTTGAAAGCATCCCTTACCTCCGAAATACACTTACTCCATTTGCTTCTTCATTCAGCAGATTGTGAGTTTAGTTCAAAATATGTATTAAAACCAAATTCAGCTTTCGTGTCATAGATAATGGTCTGTTTATTTTTCTTGTCAATTTTTTAAAATGAAATAATTCTATTGTGTCAAGACAAAACTGTCTTCTAACCTCTGCGGTATTTATTTTGAAAATAAAATTCTTTTTCACCAAGTCCTCTTACTCAAAGATACGGAAAAACAAAAATATTTTGATGGGATTCATTAGACACCGATCTGTATTAAAAGGCATTAATGTTCTTACTGGATATTCAAAGCACCTCTTCAGAGTGCATTGCTGGTCATCAACATGTGATAAAAATCTTACACTCCTTAGGCCATATGCCTGTAAGATCAAGTATCCTCTATAAACAAACTGACAAGAAATATATCAGCTGAAAGACTTAAAGGTGCCAAACAATTAGCTTTCCCTCCCAGTCGGATCGCTTTGTCTTCCTGAAAAATTATACTGAAAAATTAAGCCCTACCTCAAACCGTAAGGATTCAACACCAAAGCGTTACACAGATGCAGAAAGGCACACGACATCCACCAGAGTTTGTGTTCCATATATCCATAGCCATATACACAGACGGAAAGTCATTAAGCAGACTCCCTCAAGGGAATGCCAAAAGATCCTGAAATGATAATGAACCCCCTTCCATGGTGCTGCATTGTTAGCTTTTGTTTTGAACAATAGATCTCCCATGATACCTCTCGCTTGCTGAAAATATTGGTATTAAGTGAGCATGAGCACAGCTGTGTGTAAATTACATATATAAACAGATTAGATTTGTATATTTATACTGGATGCAAACACATTAATAGCACATTTGCATACACAGTTGGCTAAATGAGATTGCATGCAGAGCAGGATTACTAGTTACAAACACATTTGTTTAGAATTTTCAATAAAGTATTTATACTGCCATTCAAGAGGTCAAAGGGGATTCATCTTCCTTTCTCTCCTCTTTGCCTTCTTAGAAACATGCAAAAAATGCTCTTGTCAACATGCTTTCCATGTATCGCCAATCCCTCATCACAACTCTTCTGGAAAAGGACTCAAGCTAGCAGAAGAAACCGAACTGGAGTGCTTACTAAAGGTTATCCAAATTTCCTTCAGTTTAGTTTATTGAAGATAATGGGGGGGGGGGGGGGGGGCAGGGAGATAAGAGTTCTACATTTGACCACAGCATGAACTACTACCTAAATGCCAGTTCATAAAACTCTTCTTTCCCTTCTCTGTTTAATGCCAGGGATCAATGCAAAAGTCTGTAAGAAAGGCAACATGATATCGAAGGTGACACAACAGCTCTCAGACATTTCCAAAGCTGGGGGAGAATTCGACCATTCCTTCACCCCAGGCTTTGAGCTGTCAGGGTGCTGCTAACCTTATGTGCTAACCCCAGCTTTATTTTACCATCAGTATTTTAACGGAGCTATTTTTATAGAGAGAGATTTCAGGTTCACCCAAAGCAGTACGCAGAGCTTTGATTCACTTCCTGCACCGTACCTGTTTCCGCGTGAGAGCCTAGATGAGAAAACAGAACGGGGGGGGGGGGGGAATCAATTATGTCTAAATGAAGAGCCTTTATTTTTGCTCTAATTGTGTCCTCTGATTATTGGCTCTGGGTGCTTTCACTGCACATCCCCAGATAATGCTCCCAAGCCAGCCGGTCGGTCTCCCTCGCCTTCACATTTCACGTCGGTTCCTGTTAAAAGGTCCAGTCCTGCCTCTTGGGTTCACCACGCTCGCAGCCCCACCGATAAATCATCTACCAACCTGCTCTTGGAAATGCACTGGCCGTGGTACGATGGCTCCAGCCCGCGTTGCCAAGCAACCCGTGCAAGAGGGATGTCTGAGAACTGCTGACAAATAGCCAAGTGGCTGCAACAACAGGCTTCTCTCTGTCAAAAAACGTGTTTGGGAGAAGTGCCTCCCCCGCCTCTGCGCTGCGCGAAACACTGCGTGATTGTAAAATCAAAATCAAAAGGCTATTGTAATGAACACACACTTCCTGCTCAATTACTAATTGTTAAAAAGCTGCGGGGAGGCTGCGATCACACAGCGTATGGCAACAGAAATGTGATCCGGTAAACGAGATAAAGTCAACAGCACGCCAAGAAACCTGATCTAAGAACTGCCTGCAGTGGCACATCAGAAGCTGATGCACAGATCAAAAAAAGGCTGGATATTAAGGCAGCAGCAGGAGGGAAAAAAAAAAAAAAAAAAAGAAAACCTGACTTTACTTTTCCTGAGCTCTAGAAGGGGTATTTGATAAACAACCTTGACTCTTTGGAAAAACAATTCGTGGATTATTACAAGCATTATTGTCCGTCGTAATGCTACTGCAGTTGCCTGGTCCCACATTTCAACGGAAAGATGAACAGGCAGGGACAGATGAGCACTCTTGTTTGAAGACTGCTCAGTTTGCAATTTACTTTCCTCCAATAAAATAAGGGTGGGAAGAGGAGGCATTCATTTTTCCAAACCAGGTCTGCAGAACTCACCCTGTGGTGGCACTGCAACAGGGGCTCAACTTGCAGAAGACCTTCCGAAGAGAGCAACAAGTCCTGAACCTCCAGAAGGCTGGAAATGCACGATCCCTCAGGACTCTCCGTACCTCTCCTCTAAACAGCAGTGCAATACACAGGCAAGCATTTCCTTATTCTACTAGACATAATCATTTCCACCAGCAAGAAACTGGGTTGGCCAACTTGCCCACATTTATATTTAAATGCCCATGACAGACCTTCTGCTGGCAGACGTAAGGGTCCACCTATGCAGGCACGACAGGCAGATCCAGATCTGTGCAACACTCCAGCTACTCGCAAAGCCTCCCTGAGACATTTGCTCTTTCGTGATCTTCAGAAAACAATCGCGTTGCACACGTCCATAAACCAGGTCTCACACAGCGAGTCTTAGACTATCCCCTTCTGCGGATACAAACCTTAAAAACCACCAAACTGGAGACTGCCTTCATTGACAAAAAAGATTTTTCTATTTGTATCACGTTACCTGTAGATTGTTGTCTCCTGTAATCAATAGTTTCTCAGTGCTGCAAACGAAGCTAAAATTATTTGAGTGTGTTAAAAAAAAAAAATTTTTTTTAAAAGATGCAATTTAAGAGTTAAAGAGAACAAAGGTCTGGCACATTTGTGACCCAGAGAAGCAAAACAATATGCTGCTGCCAAGAGACAACAGAAAGCTTTTGATTATACTTCAGATTGCCTTTTTCTGTACACGAAGAGATTAATTTCTGATTGTTATTTTAAAATGCTAATATACAAAAAGCCTTCTTATACATCAAAACTAAAGAGCAAGTAAAAAGAAGTTGGACAACATGTTCCTTTTTCAAGGACATACTTCCTTTCCCATATGACATCTGAAAGTATCACCTTTTCATACAGGTAAGTAGTAGAAATTCAGCACTTAAACTGCAAACTTCAAGCTAAGAAAAAGCTATTTGCTTTTCATTCCTCAAACTCATGCTCACCCAAACTTGGTAGAAATGCATTTTCTAAAAACATAATTCATAGTTCCAGTTGTTGTTGTTTTTTTGAACAGGATGAAACTAGTCGAAGTATAGGATCCAAAAGCAGAGATAAAAATACATATAAAGCAGCATATGTAATAAGAACCAAAAGAGAAAAGCAGTACTTGTGGAATAGAAACAATGCCCTGCTATACCACCTCTCCTCCAAAGGAATGGTTCTCATGCATCCATTTGGAATATTAACCTTTCTTTTCCTCACATACTCTGAATCTCAAATACCTGTACCAAAAGCTGCAATGCCAGTGCATTCTTAAAGTTATGAATATTTCCTTGAATAATGCCAACATCAGAATGTATGGCATCTTCCACAGGGCTGAAGATGTTCCTTATGTTTCCTCACCTTTATTGGGCAGAAACAAGCCAAGGACAATATCATATATTACCCTCCCTCTGAATTTCATTCTCCTCATACTGTTTTTCTTAACAACAGGATTTTTACTCAACTTACAATACCATAGGGAACACCACTCTGCCTACTAACACAAAGCAGATCTCCATTAAATCATCAATACTAAAATGCCCATTCTAGGCAATAACATGGGTGGGTGAACACAGATATACACCAGCCCCCAACCCACGAGCTGTAGTTCAGCAAGATCAGACCACAAGGCTAATAACTAACGTGAGTGTTAACACAAAATAAGCTTCCACTTGAGCTCTTTCCTTAAACATCAGAACGTGTCCACTTTCTCCGTCTTTTTCCCCAGAAAATTTTCTTTTTGTGACACAGATCATACAGAGTTCTGAAAAAACATGTCTGTTTACTCTAGTTTAAGACTATTACGCAAGCCTGAAGTTGTTCTCTTTCACTGTGACATTTTTTGTCCTTTCAGTTTGTAACACTAAGCACAAAAAAAGTGGCAGACTACTTGAAATATAGTATATGAGCCTTTCAAGACTTGAATGTAGTATTTCTAGTGGAAGTTCCCTATTGCAGAAATATTGTTCCACTGGGATTTCAACCATTATTGTCAATTATTCTGGAGACTATTTCTGCCTTCAAACAGTGACTTTATGCAAATGACAGAAGGAAACAAATAAAACCACTTCAAGAGCTCCCATGCTTTAGAGCAATGAGCAAATCCAAGAATAATGAGACAAAATGGTGGCAAGAATCCCCAAGGAAATTATACATATGGAGAGGCAAGTATTTCTGTAGGTGACTTCACCAAGTGAATAATTAAACGGCAGGGCTGTTCATGGTAGCAATGCCCAGGTTTGAGCTCAAGCACTAAGATACAAATTCCAGTTTATGACCCTTACTAAAATGACATAAGGCAACCTCTGCAAACTTCCTGAATTTCTCTCAGGATAAGTCTGCCACTGACTGCAGTGTAGTGAAGGCATACCTGAGAGCGCAAATCTG
Organism: Harpia harpyja; assembly: GCF_026419915.1. Lineage (NCBI taxonomy): Eukaryota > Metazoa > Chordata > Aves > Accipitriformes > Accipitridae > Harpia > Harpia harpyja. Next base: position 4,906,571 of record NC_068946.1, read on the forward strand.
GGTATAAGAAATATTAGTGATGACAAAATCAATTTCCAGGCTGAGAGACATACCCTCAATAAGAGACCTTTCCTATATCAAGCAGAATACGTGGGGGGATCGGTGCCAAATGTGAAAAAGTGACCCACAAATAAGAGAGGAGAGAAAAAAAGATTTGAAAATGAAGGACCAGAAATGCATCTATAACCAAGGTGAACACTGACAAAGGAAACTTGAAAGGTAGATATCTACGGGGAGGGAGGCAAGGGGGAAGTGGTGCTGAGACTATGGAATTACCTCCCCAGACACGTAGAACTGGACAATATCTTCCGTAACAGATAAATGAAATATGCACCCTAATAAAACAGAGGTGCCCTCTTTTGCCTTCCCCAATTTGTAACAAATGGAATGTTTGAGTGTTTGAAGTTATTCCAATGCAGTGGAGGGTAATATGCTGTGATGCTTATTTATTAGCTCCTCTAAATGCATAAGCCCCTGTCTGATCAATCTCCCCATGTAGCCTAAAAGCTATATAAATCTGAGCAGATACTATGAAAGGGGGGTGGGGGGGGGGGAGAAGGAAAGGAACAAAAGAATAAGAAAAAACATGGTGGATCATGCACAAGTGGGTAGGGGAACAAGTGAGATAGCAAGAGGCCAGTAAAAGCTGAAGCAAAACCACAAACCCAGAAGCTACGTGCACTTTGTGTCTTTACCACAATACATTCAAAACCACAAGGCACATGAAAGTACAAAAGCAGCATTGGACAAGGAACACAAAGTAGTAGTTTTTAAATACACCCTCATGAGCACTGATCAACACAACACATCTTTTACACAATACTTAAACAAGGAGGAAGGAAGAGAAAGCCTAACCACATGCTAGCTGAAGAGAACCTTTGCAGAAGCACAGGCAGTATTTACGAGCTGTCCAGGGACTGCTGCATTGGGGTTCATCTCTGTCGACTACGTAAACTTTTAGAAAGGTTGAACGTGAAGTTACTCAGCTACTATGAAATGGAAAACAGTACTCTTCAAAGGTGGCATTTCCACAGTCAAACTTAAGTTTCCTTCTGGATCATATGAAACCTCTCACATTTGCTATGTAAGCAACATGGAGCCAGACTCAGAAATGAAGCCTTCTCAGCAGTAGCAGACTTCCTCAGGACTAGAAGGTACTGAGTATCTCTCTGGATCAAGTCCTTATTTGCTGTCAAATTCTTTTTATGGCAGTATAATCATTAGCTTTACTGGCACTGTTACCCTCGTAACTAATTAGGAATCTTGGATGGATGCAGAAAATGATTAATATTTAGTCACTATGCGCCTACTACAGAAGCAGCCTATTATCAAACAAGTGACACCTCCACAAACTTAAATTAAATAATGGCTCCCATAGAGGATTCAGAACCACTGACAGAATGGCAAGTGATTTAAGTAACATAAAGCTGAGCAACTGGTGATGGATCACAGTTTTTTCACTCGTTCTGTTACAGCCTGTAATAGAACAAATGATCATTTTTCAGCCTAATTGAATATGGCCGCCCCACTTATACACCAAAGGAGACAAAGCCATATAATTTGCTTCATTAAAATGCATTTTTATGTCATCTGAAAGAAAAACCCAAAACAACAGTGCTGTTGATAGGGAAGATTAGAAAAATAAAATTTATCATGCAAACAGAACTTGCAAATGAGGTATATTTTAGCATTCATACTGCTTATGCTTGTGCAAGAAAGATAAGTCCTGAGCGCTAAAAACATCCATATTGTGACAGTAATCAAAGTTTCTTAAATAAGAATTATGTCACTATACCAATTTGAAGAAGCACTTTGTCATTTTCTGCTGCAATGGCCGCTGAGCCATACTAAATAATTCTCAGATAAGCGGTCAGGCAGAACCACAGAGAATCTAGTAACATTCAAAAAGTTTGGAAAAAAATTTTTTTTCATAATTATTAGAAAAATCAAAATACCTGTTAAAAAAGAGTCTTTTCCAACATTAAAATCAAAGCTTCAAGCCAGAGTGCTGCATTTCAAATATAACCTTAATTAAACCAAATCTTTCCAAGATGGAGTGTTTTGGTACTCTCACCCTCCACAAGCCAGGCGGCAGACCTAGTTGGTTTTCCTCTTCTCCCTCCAATCCCCCCTTTAGCTTTCATTGCTTGGAGATGCTAGGAAGAGATCTGGGAAGCTAGACAGTTATTTAAAATTAGTTACCGTTTGACACTGGAAAACAAATTTGTTTTCTTCCATATTTCTAGCTTGGCCGAGAAAGCAACATGGCCTCTCTGCTATTTCTCCACAGAGCGTCACTTATGCGAGCAAATGCTGCTCTGGTAGCAAACATCTATTATCGACTGTTGCCACAGCACCAGAACAGAGAACTTGGTTTGTTTGCCCTACCAAGCATGGAAGCATGGACTAAGCTCCATACTGGTTTCTGACTAAAATACTCTCACCTGTTTCCAGCTCTGCTCATTCTTGAACCTCTTTAACATACACCCTCTACAGCTACAGTTTAGCCTTAGGATTCCCCTGATTTAGTCTGAGCTGATAGCCTCCATGTTCGAACACAATGAAAGTCAAGGCTAAGACAAAGAGATCCAAACTATCGGTAGGGAAAAAAAACTTGCGGGGTGGGGGGAGAAATCAAATGTCATCTTGCCAAGTTCGAGACAACACTCTTAATCTTGTCTCTGCACTTGCTTTGTTTTGGGGGGGGGGGGGGGGGGGGTAGGTTGATTTTTAAAGCAATCTTGTTAGGAACAGCAAATTGCCATTTCCCATGGTTTAGACAGCAAACAACTCTTTCAAAACAAAATAGTGATTTGCCTTATCAAGTAACCCATTCCTGGGTTCTATGTATTTAATCAAGTGTAATTCCAACATAAATATTCCAAAATGAAACACTTACCTATATCAACTTAGACTAAGCCAAAATTACTTGGAAAGATGCTGGAGATTTCTATCATACACTTAACATGGAAAAATATCAAAGCACTTCACCATTATTTTTTACTATATTATAATTGCACTCTTAGGTATTAAGGAGGTAAGGATCCCGTAGACTAATTTAAATTTCTTAACACCTGCAAGACAAACTCAACCAAACTACTGAAATGACAGGACTATTGAAATAATTTGAAATCAAACCAAGAACTCTGGATGTTGCTATCAATACAAGCCAATAAACCGGTCACCGCTCCTCAACCATTACAGAAGGTGAACCTACATTTAAATCACACTATTTATAGCATTTCCAAAACAAACAAAAATCTTCTGAAAACAGACAGCTAACCAACATTTCTTATATTTAAATCATACAATTGCTTTCAAAAGCATAAACAAACTCACACAATCCAAGATGTTGGGGTGTTGGGATAACGTACGCCAAGGAGCATGAGCCAGAAATCTATCTAAGGCCATTTATCACATTTGCATTCAGAATGGGAAGCAAACTTGAAACGTATCTTACTAACACTATCAAGTCTTTTAAAAGTCAATCATACTATTAACAAATATGGATTGTCTTTTTTAAAAAAAAAAAAAATCAAATTTCAGAATTTGGAAATTAAGTTATGTACAAAGAAGTGGTAAGTAAGTAGGTCAGTGGAATGTAAGCAAGATAGTTTTGATACACAGTATTTTTTTTAAATTAAATCAAGACACACAGCCCCCTCCCACCCAAGGAGCGTTACAGGGCAAAAAAAAGTTTTACCATGATCAGGAAAGGTGAACACTTACAATCACTCGCTTGGTTCTGCTTGCTATGGCAAAAGCATTAACCCTAGAAACTCCCAGAATTTTGATGATCCCTGCACCCTCCAGATGCTCTGTTACAGTGTCATGACTCAATTTCCTTTTGGAGAGGAACAGGACATCGGATGATGTTGTATTTAAACCAGATTCCCGATCTCTTAGCAGATAAAATCTGAATAAAAGGTCAGAGTATTGAAGACAATAACTGTGTCACTGACCAGAATATCATCTGATGGGGAGAAGGGAAAAAGACAGACAAGTGCCTGCAGCATATTAGCACGCTTGGTTTATTTTCTTCCCCTGCGCAAGGCTAGGGTGAATAGTCTTTGTTTCAGTTGCAATACTGCTGAGCTGCACAGCTCATGCTTCTATACATAGAACTTGTAAGATATACACGAACATTAAAACTGACTCCAGCTCTGTTGCTAAGAAACTACGAAGGATAGCTTTTTTGGCCCTCTTCATTTATAAAATAACCACTTTGCCCTATGGGAGAATGAATGCAATCTCTCAAGTCCCCCAGTGCCTTGTTCTCATTTTTAAATGAACACAGAAAGATGATCGAGAATACTAGGAAGTGTAAGTGATCTCCATTTTTAAGATGCCCTTGAAAATGAGATGAAAAACATGGTTTCAACAATCAACTGCTGTCGTATTTATTAATCTTTCAAGCAGCAGATTCTTTCCCCTTGGCAACAGTGAACTATGTGTATGTGCTCCTGTCTATTTACAAACCTTTTTCTAGAAAACAAACCAAAACACCAGCTTCTGAAAGCACCTACAAATTATTTAGTTTATACTGGAGTTAAACTTTGAGTTTAGAGTTTAGCTTCCGTCCCCGCACAGAAATAGCCTTCTAAGCTGTGGCAACTGGCCAGTGTAAATATTTGTTGTATTATTTTTTGGGATCAGCAATATGGTAAGTGCTTAATAGATAAAAATATTCCACGTGAAGCCAGAAAGACGATGAATCAAGAAACATATGGCAGTTAAACAAAGCAAATTAAAAAAATGATATTGTTAAGAAAAGACTAACTTATCTGGCAGCTGTGGAAAGATCAAGATTAGAGAAAGCAGTGAAATCACCCATTTTGAAGCCAAGGTCACTGACAGGATTTATAGATTTATCCCTGAAGGCAGCCTTTGCTGAACATGAAATGCCGAAATAATTTTTTTTTTTTTTCCCCCCAATCTACTTGCCCCACCCCATTTGGGCTATCTCATTTGCTGGAGGCTTTTAAAATTCATTCCTTTTCACAGCTGATTAAACAATAGAATCTTTCTGCAAACTAAAAGGACAAAATTGATTGCCCTACACAAACTTTTCTGCACGTATAATTGATTTTTAATTCACTGTCTCATTTCTGAAAGGACTTGACAATAAACTCAGTGCTGTATGTGCAATATTGATCCCTTTAAATGAGGACTTGGATCAAAGAGTGATGCAAGTTAATCACAACCAAAAAGATTGTTATCTTTTGTCTAGAAACCTGTGTTTAAATTAAATTCACCTTTTCTAGACATATTACACCTTATATTTTCTAGCTGTACTGCACCTTATAATTTTGTAAACCTGTCAACTGCTAAGTAACTGTAATTTTATGCAACTTTTAAATAATAACTTTTTTTCCCTCAAGCAGAATAATTTAATCCTTCATCGGTTACTTTTTACTGTGAGGACCAATGGTTCTTTTACACTGTAAGTTCTTAGAATAAGCTACAGACAAGACTGTACATTCCCACTCTTTCTTAAACTAAAATCTTATTTATTCTTCTTAAAATAAAGGTCCTACTAGACCATGGCAATTTGTGTTTGGTGGGGGTTTTTTATCTCAATGCTCAGTTAATTTTCAACTGTTACTGATTAACACACTTGCAAATGGCATCAGATGGCTTGATTTCTAAAGTCCAGAAAATGTTAATTTAGTAGGAACTGTCATCTACTATGAAACTGTAATGTTTGCTTTTTGTGGATAAAAATTTAAAACTAAGCAGTAACTGATATCTTAACCTTCTAAGCCCACTCAACTACTCAAATGCAGCCCTGCAATGCCAGCTTCCTTTTCACATATCCCTTGATGATTCCCCCCCTGCCCCGACTATTCCAGAGGCTCTGTTTCAATTTTGCTATGAATTACATTTTCCATAGCTGCCATATAAACAGTAAATAAAATTCATGGTGTTTTTGCCCCAGTAAGCAGCTCTGTCTTCCAGCATATCTGAAAAGCCTGGCTTCAAAGGAGTAAGCAATGAAAACAATGTTTTCATGAGCTGATACTCCAAAAAGGGCAGATGAGAGACATTTGAAGATGATTCTAGGCAAAGAAGCCAAGCAAGTATGTGTGTTTTGCATAAGTAATTTCTTGACCAGCTACACTGGATTACAAATACTTGCAAACATGAGGAAATTAGTTTGCTGCATCTTGTAATTTTTGGCAGAACAATCTCCACTTGTATTTTATGACAAATGAGCTTTAAGCTGAAGCCAGGAGTGGATATTTTAAAATTTATCAACTTGTAAATCCATGTACATAGCCAATTAAGGTTTATCGCCACCAAGGATTAACTATCCCTGCACATAAATTTAAGAGGTTGTTTGAATCTAGGTTGTTTACCTCAACGACCCTACATCAAAAGCAATGTAAAATATTTAAAGGGCAGCATATTTCATGATAAAAGCTAGTTATCAAGGACGTCACAGCATGTCATCGACAGTTCTGCATGAAGATGCACAAGTTAAAAAAAAAAAACAAAACAAACAAAAACCAAAAAACCTTCTTCCTAAGGAACACTTAGCAAGTTCTTTTTGAGAATTTAACATCTCTGAAAAGACAGGGCCAAGTGTAGAACAAAAAGGAGGAAGTGTCCAAGAAATAATGCAAAACTACTGTTTCACCCAGATTCTCTTTAGCTTTGGAAGACAGAGCCCTGAATTTCAAAGGTGGTTCAATTAGCCTCGCCAGTGTTCTTCCATAATCAACATCTGAATGCTAATTAGGAGCACAATTCCATGCAGCAAAAGCATCCCTGTGCAATAAACTGCAACACAGCAGCAGTGAACTCTGCCTTTAGCTAGCATGCATAAGTAAACAGAATTAATAACTACCCAAGTGTGGACGGGTGACTTAATCTGTTTCGATTAGATGCAGCTCAGCCTGAGGCCTTTGTGTTATTTAAAATGTGTTCATCATGTTTAATTAAAAACCTAATAAACTAGAGGTTCTTTTAGTTCTGATTTGTATTTCTCTCTTCTGTAAGCCGTATTGATTTTGTTAGTACTTTGGATAAAAAGACAGAAAAAAGCACATTCTGAAAAGAGAGACAAAAATGTAAGATCAGATCAGCAGGACTGTTACGTGAAGAACAGTCAGAACTAGTCTGTTTCCTTCAACATTTCCAATACATGAGGCATACCAGAATCAAAAACCATTTCATTAAATTAACAGAAGTTAAGATGAACATTGTATCCTTTGTAAATGATAGCCATTTGATAGGTTATTTATCTGACATGGAAGTGTGCACAATAAGCTCTCATTTTTGGACCTGGAGCAAGTGTAGGGGCAGAATTGTACTGAACATCACTGAAAGTGTAAAAGCCATTTTGCAGACAAGATTTTTGTCCCGAGTCAGGTGGAAATTCTGTAAGGACAACTTTTCTTGTGAAATATTTCTGCTGAAACCACGCCAGGAAATATGGGTGTTCAATTTAACCTAAACTGAAAGAAGCTAATGATCATAGTTGCAGATTTGGAATCTGCGGTAAGTAAGGCAGCACATCATCAGGGCAGGCACCAGAGTTTAAATATAGGCAGTCAGTTTCAGGTTTGTTGTACTTATTTCCCTATAAACAACAACCTCTAAGTCTGCATGTTTCAAAAGACAATTTCAATGTCAGTTTTGAAATATTTCCAACTGGAGAGGAATTGACCAGCACCATTCCATTCTTATTAGGGATTTCTGATTGCTTGCATCAAAAATGCCTGTACTCTGTCAAAGATTAAGAGAGACATTTTTAGAGGTGACCATGAGATACAGAGTAGAGCTCGCTTCTCTTTCACTCTGACAATTCCTTGCCGAGTTTGAGTGAAGCATCTTTGTTTTCTTAGTGCACTGAAAGTAAGACAAATACTAACTGCATCTTGCCTGTACTACAACCTACTGTTGCACAAAGAATGACAAAACCAGTGTTCTAGAGACTGGGTGCCACCAGGTCTTAGGGAGACTAAGAAAGATGGCTGAAGAAAATGAAAGGAGAAAAGTGGTTACTCTATAATCTCACATTAGCAAAAGATATCCCATGGAACACAGGCCCAATGGCTAAGTCAGTCCCACTTTCCCAGCTACACTGACCTTGCTCTAGCAGTGAGCATCATGCCCACATGTCAGACATGGCATTCAATGGTATGAAACTTGTAAGAGGGCACTGCCACCAGCTGTATCAAAACAGAGGGCTTGCTCCATGGCTTCTTCCCAAATAATGCATCTACTCTGAACTGCACTGCCTTCTATTTGAAACTGCAGCCTAACACTAACAAGATTCCACCAGGTGATGCTGCTGAAGGTTGGTCTATAGGATGCATGCTTAGGAAGTGCTTAAATACAGCGTTATATATGACGACCGCTCAGCAGACTTGTCCACAGAAGTAAATTCATGAGCACTACAAGAGAAACCAACCCCCACCCCGCACCAAATCATTGCTGGAAATTGATGTTGTCAGGTGCGGCATAAGCCTTTATAAACAGGAAACAGCTGCTGTTAGAGCTGCATGTAGATGCATCAGTAAAGAAGTTTCTTTAGCTGCTTTTATAAAGCAGTGTGGAAGACTGGTTTTCACAGTATGCCTCTGAATTTACATACTGGATTAAAACAGGTTTGAAAATAGCCATAGGTTTAGAAACACAAGGGAGAAAACAAACCTCCATCTTCCTATTTACAGAGCCTTCCATTTAATTCAATCACTGGCAAATTTTATCCTGTTTAATTTGATCTAAACCTCTGTAACCACATCATCAGTAGCGAAAGTAACAGAAGTTCCATTCCTTATTTTAATCAGTTCTGATCACAGCAAAGCAGCTCTTACTCGACAGTTTGGTCACAGGCAACAAAGCTGTTTTAATTAACAAGAAAGGCTTTAGCTTTGGGCAACAGATAGTCCACAGAAAAAGTTAAAAGCTTCATAAATATATAAATTTTCAATAAATTTGAGTTATTCACACAGTGTTATATCACAAATACTACTGAATACCACAGAGACCTGTGCTGGACATGGCATTGCTATCACGTGCACAACAAAATCAACCACATTAATCATCTGGCACAGTGGAAATGGACTCGGTCAAAATACTTGTGCAAATAATAGGCCAGCCAACTTACAGAGGATTTCTGACTTAGGGAAGTGTAAAGTTTTAAGAATTAGTTTTGTACTAAGTCAGTTCTTTCCCTGCATCAATGTGACTACACTTCTACTTCAGTTGCTTTTGCCACCCGCCCAATTACTCGACATTGCCACAATGCTCCTTGCGCTCTGCTCTCTGTTCTCCACCCAGCCACACAACCTTACATCTCCCCTGCAATAGAACCTTCCCGATGCTCACCTTAAGAACCTGGCAGAAAATCAACTTAAGAATAACAAAAGGGGGAGTGTGACTTTTTTGGGGTCCAGAGGCATGGCAGGCAGCAGAATACGATTATAGGACAAGAAAGGCAGGAATGGAAAAACTGAGACAACAAAAGCCATGATTTACATTATTTCAATCAGTCCCATGCCACAGAACCTTTCTCAGTTAAGGAGATTAACTAACCAAAGCTTCGTACCTGGTGTGATATCTGCTTATTTATCCACGTTGTAAAAATTAAGTAAGTAGGCATTTGCCAGGCCACAAGAAGAGATTAATTCTAAGTCTGGCACAAATAGGGACATGGTTTGGACCTGGGTCTTCCACTTCCCTTCGAAGTGTGTCTCCTGGATTATCAGCCAGCCACATTACAGAGGCTTCCTCGGGCTCATCACTTGCCATCATGAGATGGAGGGGGTAGGACACACTTCGTAAGGTTCTCACCAAAATTTAATTGTTTTGGCCAGACTTTGAGTTTGATAAGTCAGCGTTTTCTGAAAAATACTTCGTTGTGGAGTTCCTATGCAGCTTTAGCACCCTATGTATCATGCAGAAAGAGTTTTCGTCCGTTTCACAGAGCCAACAATAAGGAAACTTCCCTTGCAAGTCTCAGAAATACTCAGAAGTGCAGTACAACTGCTTTAATCTGGAGTTTTCTACAAACTGCCAGGGACAAACATGCTATGAAGTTGTGCAGGTGGAGCTTAGCTGTCTATAAATAAGAGCACAGTTTGATCTTTGGCTCTGCTGAGGCTGGAGGGCTGCCAAACGTTTCTGGAAACTTGGATGGAACAGAACAAGAACAAATATGATAAAATGAGCTGAGACTGACAATGATTTATAGAGTCAGTGATCATTATTCTGTACTCAGAGTTTGCACTTCTGGAGTTATGTTTCACTTTGCAATATACTTTGCTTTTTCTATTCATAAGGGTCTATTCTCTATCATTTAACATGGAGCGCTCATCAAAAAACCCTGAGCTGCAGCAGCTATGGCATTCAAAACAGCGCAGCTCATGGAAAAAAACAAGGAGAGAGAAAAAAAAAGTCTACACAGGAAAAAAAAGAGGTGTTGGCCCTGTACTATTTAACCATGAATGTGGGAAAGAATGTATGCAGAGAAAACAGAGGTTAAAACAACATGAATACAAACTTACTAAACACAGGACAGCACACTTGAAGTATTTGTTCAGACAGTCAGTTCCCTAAACAAAACTCCCTTTTATGACAAGATAACTAAAATTTATCAGGAAACTGTGTTCTAGGCTTTTACTCATCTTCTCCTACGCTTTGCTGCCAGTGTTAGCACATGATCCTCTTTCACTCTACAACTTCAGGCAGTCTCCTTACCACAAAGGTTCTTTGTTGGATTTCAGAATAAGCCTACTTTAATACAGGTTTATATGGCCTGTCCCACCCCTAATCTAGCTCTTGCAAAAAGGTTTACATAAGGAGAGAGCAAGCACACATAATTCATTGGAATAACTCCCTGAAAGACTTTCAGAGAAACTAGAGCTTAAAAAAAAAGTCTCTCCAGCCATTGTCTGATTAATTAAAAAAATGCTAAGAGACCATAAAAGTTTCACCCATTACTTATCAGTTCTATTTCATAGCACCAATGCCAACTTTATTAGTAGCTTAACAAGACCGCAACATTTTTTTTTACTTCTTCAATTACTTTACCAATTAACTAGCTTAAAAACTCATTCATTCAAAGGAAAAAAAAAAAATCCAACACCCAAACTTCTCTCTTGTCACTTTTACATGAGCAATGCTGTCTTGCACCATATTAGATTCTTTTCATTTATATACCTGGTAAGTATACGTGACAAGTTGAATTTCTATCCCTGTTTATTCCAATATGGTACATAAGAGAGAAGCAGCTTTTCCAACAGTGAAAGGTAAAAACCGTAAGCGAGTCTGAAGTTCTTCTGTGATAAATATTTTATCATAACTAACTTCCAGTCATCTGGTTTCCTATTTTAGTGCACACTGCAGCCTAATTATTGAGCTAGGAAATATAACATTTTTCCATTTTCACAAAACCAGACATGCCTAGTCAGCTTGCTAAAGAGGTACTGTCTTCTTACATGTTACATTTCACATAAATCTATTCTGTTAAGCATAATTAACATGAGCATGAAAATGCAAAATATTTTTCGGATGTAATCCAAGTGAACTTGTTCAGCATTTCTCCTGCATACTGAAGATGCACGAGTTGCGTTTGTTTTTTTGGTTTTTGGGTTTTTTTTTTTTTGGTTGTTTTTTTTTTTAAAACCCAGTCAAGTACTTGTGTGCTAGCTTAAGCTGCAAGGTCTGACAAACAAAGGGTTGTAATGCAACAGGCATTTGGATTCCAAATGCTACCAGAAAATGCATCTTGTGTTGAATGCAGTATCTAAGAATCTGTTTGTTTAAAAGGTGTCAGCAAATTAAGAATCTATAACGTGCTCCCAACTTCACATGATTTATTGCAGTTTACAACCCTACAGAAAACTGTTTAATAAGCACAGTTGCATTATATCATGTGTATAAAAATTAAGCCAGCAGAAACCTCACAATTGCAGCAATTAAGCTGCAGAATGAACCACGAGAAGCACCTTTGCTTCACTAATCCTCACACAGGTATCATCTCCCCCAGATTCTGGAAAAATACCCAGAAATAAACAAATGTGGTCCATTTGAGTGTGGTGCTTTCCCAGCAGCACACCCTCTCTCTCAACTACAGCTTTTATGAAGAGGTGTCTTTCTTGGGTCAAAATTATTTTTTTCCACTAAGCAGACTGCAGAGCAGTATCTTTTGGTAGGCTAATAACAACAGTAACATTTCAATCCAAAGCCATATACACCAAAAACCTCAACCTCTACCTGAAGGAAAGAAGGACACCTTTACATGTTCCTTAACTGCCTGCACTACAGCCCCAAACCTAGACAGACTAACTACCAGCACATACTGAAACAGCAGCCATATGGAAGAACCAGCACAGTGACTACTACTAAGTTGTGTAAGTTGATGAGACTTGCAGTGTACGAGCCCAAATCCCGCAGCGATTCCAGGTCCGTAACTGTGAGGACAAAATACTGCACTGTGTCTTTACTGCATGCCCCAAATTCATCATGGCCATACATTACTTTGGGAGGTATATATAAGATGGAGGCACTGTTTTCAGCACAGTTTTGGAGCCTGACAATTTCTACATACTTTAAATGTGGATGGCATGGCTAAATGCCAGCATTCAGATAATCTATTTTTGGTCTGCTCTTTGTCAAAGATTCATCCATCAAGAACTCTGCCAGTAAACACTTTCTAATATTCCATATGAGGGGAAGAAGGGACCTAATCTCAAACTCTGTTTAGGAGAAACACTGATATCCAACCTCCCATTAGCCAACCTGAGCTGACACTGTAAGGCTCCTCTAATACCAGCAGAAAAAAACAGGGACAATACTTTGTATGTCTTTTACATCTTGTCCTACTCCAATTAAGGAATGCTGCCAGCCTTCCTGGAAGTGAAAATGAAAGTGAAATTTAGAGTCCAGAAGTTTTGCAGCTGTTCATTTACCCTATAGCATCCTCTCAAAAACAGTCACTTGATCTTCTCGTCTCTTATTCTATTAGAAAGGTATTTCCCCCAGTCTAATGAAGTTCGGTATATCGAACTCAGAATCGTGCAAAAATTTATCCTGTGTGGCAAATAATTTGCCCCTCCTCTTCCCCATAAAGATAACCTCTTAAAAAAAAAAAAAAGAAAGAAAAAAGCAAGAGAAGCAACATGAACTATAAGGCTCAAGGGAATAATTCATTTCCCTACCACTTCATCTTCAGTCCAACACTTCTCAATCAGTTTTGGCACAGGTTTCTTCACCAAGCGCTGCAGGGCTTTTCCAGCATCATAGTTACTTTCATGTAGCTAAAAAATAAAGAAGACAAATAGATCATTCAATGGAATTAGCAGTGATCTGATATTGGAGAAAAACCACTAAAGGGGGCCACATGAAATGTTCTATGCCTAATTACTTTTACTGTTGATATATGAAGTGAAATTTAAACAACCTGAATGGTAATTGGGGTTTTATTAGTAGAAGAAACAGCATTAAAAACAAGCATATTTTCCCCTTCCTTCCTAAACTTCTCCCAGATAATGTTTGAGCCCATAAAGCACTGAAGTTTTTTTGGTTAACTTTAAAAAAATACTTTTTACATTAGAAATTCCAGGGAAAATTTTAAAATGCTCCAACAAAATATTTTTCAAAAGGAGTCGTATTTTATGCAGGGTATTTTGTTCAGATTAGTAAAACCAACTGGAAAAGCTAACATACAGGAGGGATTGCAAGTCACGGGATGTCAAGTTTACCCATCCAGAAAATTATCTTTATTTTTATTGCACTGCAAGGATCACCATGCTGTTGGAAAACAAGTATGGAAGAGAAACAAAACCTCAACAGATAGCTACAGGAGTACATAAAAGCAATGAGGGATGTTTAAGTTGACATGACTGTTTCAGCTGGTCACAGCCTACAGTGTACCTTATTTTCTACCACAAATTCAGTATCTATATGATCAAAAGCTGTCTGAAGTAGACAGTAGACATTTAAATCAGGGTGAGGTAGAAAAAACAACTACACTGAAAAAAAACATTCAACACTGAACCCATGAGAATATCTGGCTCTTACCTCTTGATAGAAAACATTTAGCACACTGTAGATTTATAGCCTGTCCTATCTTCAAAGTACAGTGGGATTTTAAGAACCGAAGGACTAGTCAGGAGCCTGCTCTATGTCTTCTAAAAATGATCTCAAAGAAAAAGCAATATTGCTGGCATGACAAAAATCGAATTATCTTTCTGCACCCAAAAGGGAGAACGATTTGCATACAAACTTCCCTACACAGACAAGAGGCAGTTTTTCTAAACGTGCTAAGCAAACCAAAGCTTCAAAGTTATCGATTTAACATCACAGAATTTTACAGACCCTCAAAAGTTTCTCTGCAACAGGAACAATCAAAACGTGATCCCGTACACTGATTATCTCCTGCTTTTCCTTCCCACCCAGCATTTATCCTAAGCCATCTGCATCCCACTCTCTAGAAGCATCCATGCTGCTAGAGCAGTGCTTAATCAGTCTCAGAAAACATTTCAACAAGTACTGTAACTCTTGAACTTTTCCCAAGACTGATGAACTGAACAGGGATCAAGATACAATTACTCAACAGCCACAAGATATTAACTACTTTGTCACTATTAATATAAAGTTACAACAAAACGTGATTACAAGAGGAAAAAATGGCTTGTTTTTCTTATGTCAAAAGGCTCAAATTTTAGAACAGCATTCTGCCTCAAATAAAAACAGCAAGATTACTTTCTCACTGCTGCTCACTTTAGCTATTGACATCTCTCAACCAATTCCTAAGTACCAATTATGTACTTTTGATGATGGTCAGACCCCTTCTACCCTCAGGCCACCTCCTAACAATACTGTTTTTTCCTTATGTTGCTTCTTTTGTCTGGTCTTGTCTTAACTCAGACTGTAAGCTCTTTGGTGCACAAGAATGCCCTGCATTCATACTGCATCCACCAGCATGACTGAGAGACTTTTAAAAGCTATAAGTAAATTACTCAAATTTACTTCTGTTAAGCAGATCTAAGTGATTTCTACTAAGAAATAAAGGCAGACATCTGAATCAAAATAGAAGTGAAGGAAAAAAAAAATCACTGGCCCTACAGAAAGTTTTTTTAGTGAGACTATAATAAAAATTAGTTTCCACTGAAAGCCAGCTTTGTACAGTTCTCCCACTAAATAATCTCCCTATGAAATGTTTGTGCACTGACTTTTGAAAGCCACCATACAACTTACAGAAGGAAGAAAGTCAAATGGCAACTTAGATTGCTGTGAAGACTTTTACAGCAAAATGCAGACATGAGTGCATGTGTGTGTGTGTGTGTGTGTGTGTATTATATGCACATATATAATATGCTTGTTTAAAGCTGCAGCACTGTTGAACCTAGGTTTCAGATGGGACAAGCCCGCTGTAAGAAAGCCAGCATGGCTCCAGAGTCATGGTACTTCTGTGAATGACAGGGCAGAATATTCAACGAGTCTTCAACAGCTGCAGCAGAACTTGCCAAAAGCTGGGAAATGGAAAGCAAAGCTCTGCGCTCTGTACAGGACTCACGCAGCTGTGAAAAGAGAGCACATCTGTAAGACCTGGTACAAAGCAGTCTTCACTTTCACTTCCTGGCTTTTGCCAACTCAGGTTTTGAATAGCTTGTGCATCTGTAAGTACGCTGCTTTTTTATAAAACTGGGTTGACTTGTTCCAAAAAAATGATACCATAAATGGACAGGGAATTTCAGAGAACAACAAGTGCCCATTTGCACACGAGACACTGTGGGCTATCATACTGGGGCACTTTATGAAATGGTGGATTTTGGATACCACATATCAAGCCATGCCATCTTTCCAACTATTTTATTAGCATCTCAGTTTTCTGGTCATGAATGCCACAGAACAGATTGTGACAGTCTACAAAGCCAATCCATTTGCAGTACAAAGCGCACTGGAAATTACTTTGTTTTCTTCAGTAAAATCCCTGCAAGTGAACCTCAAGGTATTAAAAATCAGAGCTAATTTATTCCATTTGCTGATGAAATTTCATTTCCATATAATTTTGAGCCTCATTTGTAACACCTGAAGAACTGAGTTTCCAGAAAACAATTTGATCAACAATTGTTACTGAACACCTCAAACACGTGGTCTGAGGTCCAAAAACGCAGAGGACCAGGTTAGCTATAAAAGCAGAAGTGCATAGCCCTCTAGAAAATTAGGCCACTCAAAAGTCATACTGCATACCTCCTGCTGACAGGGATGAACATGTTATCAGCTGTGTTAAACAAGAAATTAGTACATTATGGGTTACACGTCACACCAATTGGCTCAAATCTTGTGTCATCAGTAAGAACAGATCTTGCACTGATGAAGGTGCTCTTCTACCTCCACCAAGTTATTGGGGCATTCAAAATTTATTTATACTTGAGGGACTTTTAAAGAAAATAAAGTACTTCTAAAAATAAAAGGTCACTACCGGGCAAAGACCTCCAATCATTACCTGCAATGTGTTTTTAGAACAAACAGTAATGTTCCCTTAAATGGCAGCGTGAGCATTTTTTCTTTCCTTACCAACAACTAAAATAACAATAGCATACAGGGTGTTACTGCAGTAAAACAAGCACTCGGCTAATATAATGGCAACAAGAAAGAAAGCTAAGCCAGAGTAGTTTTCTATTCATTTTCAGCTTTCTATATGACACCTACAGGGAAGTTACAGATACTCTGTGCAATCATTATGTGTACCTTTGCAGAGTAACCATATGTCGTGGTTTAACCCCAGCCAGCAATGAAGCACCACGCAGCCACTCACTCCCCCACCCCCAGTGGGATGGGGGAGAAAATTGGAAGGAAAAAAGTAAAACTCATGGGTTAAAGTAAGAACAGTTTAATAGAACAGAAAGGAAGAAGCTAATAACAACAATAATAAAATGACAATAATAATAAAAGGATTGGAAGATACAAAACAAGCGATGCACAATGCAATTGCTCACCACTCACCAACCAACGCCCGGTTCGTTCCCGCGCTGCAATCCCCCCAAGGCCAACTCCCCCCAGTTTATATACTGGGCATGACACCACATGGTATGGAATATTCCTTTGGCCAGTTTGGGTCAGCTGCCCTGGCTGTGTTCCCTCCCAGCTTCTTGTGCCCCTCCAGCCTTCTTGCTGGCTGGGCATGAGAAGCTGAAAAATCCTTGACTTAGCATAAACACCACTTAGCAACAACTGAAAACATCAGCGTGTTAACAACATTCTTCTCATACAGAACCCAAAACATAGCACTATACCAGCTACAAGGAAGACAATTAACTCTATCCCAGCCAAAAGCAGGACACCATAGAAAACAATGCTTCAACTTCCAAAAAAAAGTTTCCTCCTCACCCCCCTTCTTCAGCTATCTTATCTCTGCAAGCTACTGCGAAGAGATGCATTAACACATCAGAGCCATCAATAGCAGCTCACACTGCTCTAAGTCAGGGAGATGTATTACCCGAGATCACTTAGTAGAAACCATTGCTTTCAAACCTGTCTCCCCAGGTGAAATTTCCTAATGTACAACAGAACAATGGCTTGTAAATCTGCCTCTGTTGACTACATCAGTGTCAGCTTCCATGACTGCACCTCCATGCAAGTGAAACAATGATCTCGGTCCATCTTATGCAAGCCACAAGACAAGTGATAAGAGTAGAAAGCTAGACTTGCAGTGCCAGTGCTCAATGCCAATACACAAACAACACTACCGACTTGAAACTTTTTTTAACTTGTTTTTTTAAGACTCCTGTGGTATGCAATACCTACTTAAAGGCATGAAAATAAGATGTTGTCTTTTCTACTGGGTACACATTGATTTCTCTCCTTGTTTGCACTCCAGCACTGGGAACAGATCCATCTTAAAGAAAAAAGGACTGTTTGTTTTGTCAGCTCACCTTGCAAATGCTTTTTTCTGTGCATGCCACTACCTAAAAGGTTTTTCATTTAGGAAATTTGACAGCGTTGAAGAGAATAGTGCTTCTGTTTCTCTTCCCTCTTTGCTCCCTCCCAAAACATGCAGTAACGCCAAAGCCTCTTTGTAACTTGGAGGGCATCTTTATTTTGCCTCAAGGACAACAAGTGTTTTTCCCTGGCAGGCCTATTGCCCAAGCAGTTCAATCTGCAAAAAAAAAAAAAATAATCAGACAAGCCCAGAAAGAATGGACTGGTCTAACGGGCAACTGCTCTGGTTACTGAAAAATAAAAGAGTTTACAGGCCATCAGAACTGTCCCGAATCAGCAACAGAAAATAAGAGCATTAACTTCTGACCAAGTAATTAGATTAATAACAATCACAAAACCCATAAGCACAGACATGAAAGAAGAGTCATATAACAGAGAAGACACAGATGTGAAAACAAGAGACCTGATACAGGTTTAGAGTCTCCTGAAAAATGTTACTTTCAGCAAGCAGAAAAAAAAATCTTTTATAATGGCCCAGAATAGGATAATGCAGCAAAAAGGAAAAATATTTTTTTTTTATAAGTGCCAGACTTAAATTTAAGTGTTTCAATCTGGCTCATTCTCCGCTTATTACTTTCGGTCATTTAATATATATATAAGCACTTTATTGGCAAGCAACTCAAACATATAAATAATAGCTAATGATGGCTGTCTATGGTTTCATTAACTTCTGGTTGAACTTTTCAAGGTATTGCTATAAACACTAGATTACTATCCTGTCATCTAGAGAATCACCATTTTTACCATTAACTCTGCCATCTAAATTTTGAACCGCTGTAACATTATGCATGTATACAACTGCAACAAAAGGAATCAACACAAACGTCCTTATACTTTAAAAAAGAAAATACAGCAACTTCTGCATCACTGGACAGGATTTTAGATTAAAGAAGAATTCTGAATGCACACGTGTCCAAAAACCTCATTTATATTACAACAGTCATTAAACAATGCTAGATCACAGGCAAGCCTTATTACCATAAAGTCTGCACATTACCACAAGGTTTCAAGTTTCTACTACAGCTTCTCAGAAGAGCTGCCATTTTCTGTCTGCGTGATGTTGCAAATAAATTCTCCTTTTGGCATGGCTCAGCTGTCAGGCACCTCTGTTCTGTAATGAACCCATGAATTACATCTTGCAGCTCTGACATCTCTGGTCTTGCTCATCAAAATATTGTTCTTCAATTGTAATTTATAACTTAATTTAAATGTCCCTTCTACTGTGACCTTTTTAGATCAGAATGGCATTGCATCTGGCAGCTTCGACTTCAGCAAGGCATCCTTTTGCAATTACAGTCATTATGATCTCCGTTGAAAAGCCCATCTGAGTTAGGCTGCATTCATGCTACAATATTAAATAATTGCAGTCCATTAAGAACACTGTTAGATTCCAGAGTCTTTTTCTCTAAGGAAAAATTGCTACTATACAGGGAGAAAGTAGTACTGAACTACTTTGAAACCTACCCAAAGCCAATAAAAGCAGCAGGGATTGCTCAGCCAGAACACACTTTTGTGGGGATGCAGTCACGTCCAGCATTTAAAGGACAGCACTGGAATTCAGGAGTTCTCCAGGTTCAAGTGGTGGCTCTTCCAGTGAATGATCACTGGTCACGGACAAATCGCATCACTTGTCCAGGCACAAAGATATAAAGCCTGACCCGCCAAACATGAGGTAAATACTACCAATATTGCAAGAGCATTTTGAGACTCAGGTAATACACGAGTCAAAAGAAATTTTTCACTGCTGCCAAGTAAGATACTTCAGTGGAATTGTAAAAGAAGGTATTTGCCTGGTACTGCACTGTCGATATTTACATAACATCCCTATTTAAGCACCAGTTATCTTAATCTATGCAGGCTTAAGAGCATTGTAATTATTAATGAGGGATTTGCTTCTCTCACTGAAGGGGACTATGGTCAAGATACCCAGTAGCTCTCTGTAAAACTGTAGCATGTTTAAGAGGGTAGAAAATAAAGAGGAGAGAGAAGGAAAAAGACAACAAGGAGAATGAAAAGCAGAACAAGAATTACTGCCATGTGGCTTCAGTAGCTAGGTCTTTCAGTGTAATTACTCTAATTCAAGCACCTAATTTAATACAAAATGTAATTTAGGCCACTTCTTTCAGTAGCAGAGCTGACAAATTTCAGCTTGATGCAGATACTCTTTATAGCTACAGACATCTTGCCCTACTATCAAATGGAATATGCTCCATCGCAAATACATCTCATTAGGTGAAACAGCAAAATCTATTTCCAAATTTGCAGCATTCTTTAAAGTGCTCATCCTCCAGAATGGCAAGATGTGATTTTTATCAACCATGTCTGATACCCAACAAGACACTAGCCCCAAATGCCCTTTAATTCTGGGAATTTCCTTCCCCCCTCCTCTTTGAAATTCTACCTCCTCCCCACCTGCTGCAACACACTAAGCAATCTGGATCAGAGAAAAAAAAAATATACTGCCCTCTCAGACAACAAAACTACTTGGCTGAGCTCCCTCTGGTGCCCAAGGACAATGGAACCTTGAACCAGTCAAGAACCTAAACTATCCAACAAAAAGACTCTGCCCAACAATCTTGTTTTGCCAACATGCTGTCACAGTTAACTGGGAAGTTTTGATTTGTAACTAGTTGACACGGCTTGGCCTACAACAGAATTTGAAACTAACAAAAACCAGAAGGTAACAGAAATCAGTAAGCTACTTAAAGAGAAAATTACTACTAGTTCTGGTTTTTTAAATATGTGATTTATAGTATCTGACAGCTTGAAAATACAGATATCAGTCCCCACTGCTTTGGGGAAAAAAAAAAAAAAGCAACTTCCATCTCTTCCCCCCAGTTCTAATCTATTTCAAGCTTCTAAATAACTCTAATTGCTACAAAGTGATCTAAGATGCTAATGATGGAGATTAAAAAGCCAGATGCTTGTGTTACATCCACTTTTCACACACTGGTACTGACAGGGCTCTGCTGAACAGCTCAAAATACAGTTGCAAAATACAGAACAGTAGAGGGAGCTAACTGTGCCAGCTCTTTTTGTGGGTCAACACAACAGGCATGGCTAGTGCTCCACACGCATCCAGGGCAAGAACTTGCTGAATACCTGCTAAACTTGCAACAGCATTTAAAAAAAACTTAAAAAAAAAATATTTTACATATTCCCCCCAAAATTTTACAAGTAACCATGGCAGTCATTTTTAGGCCTTTTTATCTGCCCGTTTCAACAGTTTCTCTAGAAAGATTTCCTGACTCATCTTACAAATAAAGTGCTGAAGCTTTTCCCCTAAGAGCAAGAATAAGGATGAATGAAAATTCAAAGTGGCAAAACTGTCTTATGCACTAGAAGTGGCTTCATTTTCCAACATGCCCAGGCAGAGAGTGATGGCCCCTGAAGTGCTATGCTACCTCATTTGAACCATGAGAGTAGCTGTTAATTAAGACTCATCCAAAAGGAAAACTAGTAATAATAAAAAATGCTAACATATATTTAAATAATTTTTTTATGCTTTCAACCTTGTCTGTAGTTAATGAACAAGAAAATCTGGTCTAAGGGCAAGTTAAAACAGGGAGTAATTTGTCTGGGTGACATCTTACTTAGAACTGAATTTCCTTAAACTGATATTACACTGTCATGTTCGTCACTCATAATGACATGTTCCCATGTAATAGTGTGTTATGAGAAGTCAGAACAATGCTATTAGTAAAGAGAGATTTATACAATATTAGCATACAATTGGTTTGTCTTTCTTCCACGTAGTAGTATGCAAGCTTAAGGTGGTGGTATTCTCTTACCATATGAGGATAGAGTTGCTGGCACTCTCATTTCCCCAGCAAAAATAACACGCACGTCAAAATGACCAAAACCTCTGAGATTCATTCTTACACACTGAGTTTGCACACTACCATTTCCAGTTTCTTTTCTAGGGTCTGCTGTTTTTATATACCTGATGCTCACACTTACTCTTAAATCAGAACAATGGGTAAGGCAGGACACTAAGAACGGAATTATTAGTCTGGAACTTTTTAAAATGAGAGCAAAGTAGTAATTTAACTCCTTCTCGACCTGGATTCTCTGAGAAAAGAGCTGTAGAAACTCTGAATAGCAGGCATAGGTCAAAAGCAGCAAAGTATAAGAGGGGTCATGAGTTTCTGGCTTTGTATTAGTATGGAGCACAAAAGGATCTTAAAACAGATCTGATACTAATCAGAGCTCTGGAGGACAGAGGCAAAGAAATAGGAGGAAGGGAGGGGAAGAAACTACACCAAGATTTACCCCAACTCTTAGTCCACAGTACCTGCCAGCAGCAGCAACTATGTTTATGCTCAATATTCACCACATTATCATCTTTCCCTGGATTGTCAGATCTAGGGCATCAGCTTTCCACCACAGAGCAGGATGAAATTCCTGAGCATATTTTTTTCCAAACCTATTTGTCAACCATTTCTGCTCTTCGAAATCACTGTTGTAGTATTAAACACTTCTTTTGATAGTTCTAATCTGCAGGGCTTGTCAGCTACAAATCTTGTAATAGGCCCTCATCACATTAAGACATTTTAAAATCAATTCTTTCAGCCTTTGCATACCTACATTCTAGATACAATGACTTACTAATGTCCTCAAAAGCTTTTGCCTGCTCTTCTGGTGAAGATGAAGCCATGACTTCGGTGAAGTTCTAACATTACCCCGATGGTACAAAGCGAGATGATGACAGGGGAATGAACCCCTTGCTCCTCCTCCTCCCTACATACAGCTCAGCCTCAATCAGCTTCTGCAATGCTTCCTAATACAGTATTCTGGGACACCAGTAACTCTCACACTTTAACAATACAGAGGCAACAGCTCTCCTTTCTTTAGAGAAAGTGAACAACTCTAAGCAATAGAGATGAATGCAGAGTTTTTGCTTGTGCCACAACCAGCTAGGTGTAGAAACAGACATAGGCTTCCACCTAAAACAAACACGATGCTAAGGCTCACAGTAGGTGATACTAGCTCACTGTTTCACTTCGCTCTATTTCTTGTGTTATGAATGAAAGCACATTCAGAGTGTGAAGGCATCCAATACAGCTGCAATTATCACCAGCCTACCAGAAATGTGGGGTTTTAAAAGAAAAAGGTCTTTCTCCTGGCCCATTAACTTTGAGAAGGACATTCTTAAGTTTTAAGTAAGGGCAAGCCACCACAAATCTTCTCACTAGAAGAATGATTTGAGATGTTCCTACCTCCTCAGTTGTGCTGATTCAACTATTCAGTAGTTGTCCTACACACTGCATGTGTGAAATGGTGTTAGAGTATCCCAGAAGTGGTATGTGCTTTGTTTTGAAAAATAAACAAAACCACAGAAGTATCACTTCGGAGGTCACAAAGTTTTCACAACCAGAACACTGTCAAAAAGCCACAAAACACTTCTCTATATTTACAAGATACATTCACAGATCCTTAATAAGTCTACAACAATCATGCTAAAATCCTCCTATACAATTCTCACAGTAGACGATGTTGTGAGGGTTGGATAAGAAAAGGAAGAAAAACACTAAGGAAAACACCTGTGAAAACAAGAACACTTATTCATATGGAGACATACTAATAAAACTTTGGCTATTGTGTGTGTGCAGCAAGCTATGTAACAAGCTTCCATAAGGTGCTTCTGAGTATCACGTTTAGAAGAACTACCACCGTGATACAAGTACACGTAAAAATTTGTTTTCCATCTCAAAAAAACCCCGCACAATGGAGCTGGAAACTTAACTGCTCGCTAAGTTTGCATGTTATTTTTTCACATGTACAAAACCAGGTTTCAAAATTATTGACCTTTAACTGACTTGCCTATAAGCTCTCTATCATGTAAGAGTTTACAGCATTTCTAACATATGCAACAAAAAGGGACTGCTACTGATGTATTACTGTAAATTAACCTGGAGAAAATTAGACTCACAGTACAGTTACCACTTCTGAATTTAAACTGCAGAAGTGATTTACATGGCTCTGGATATTAAGAGAAGGGGTCAACCTATTACCTTTGAAGGCAAAAACTCCTTTCAATTCCTATGGAGCCAGATAAAAATTACTCCAGTGATCCATATGCCATTGAAATGAGCCTTCCCAGGGCTGAAGTATAATTTAAAAACTCGGCTCTTAAGATGATGTCTTTAAGTTTTCTGGTATTCTTTGTTAATCTGATGTTTAATGCTTCCTGATCTGAGAGCTAATAAAGGCAAAACTCAATGTCATTTCTGCTTTTAAGAACATTTAAACTACTTTCTGTAACTTTTTTCGTACGGCAGTACTGAACTGCATGGAGAAAACCTGAGTTGTCTCACACTGCAAGACACAGTTCAGTAATGTGCTTAAATGTTTGACACTGTATGTTAGCATTAAAATATGACGTGGACAAGAAGGATGTTCTCTGTAACAAGCGCTAGGATCATACCTCTGAGAAGTTCTCGGTTGCACAGCGAAGGAACACTCAAGTATTGAATTTTCTATGCCTAAGAAGAGTTTTGCTAAATGTAATGCCAAAATTGGAGTCTCTACAAGAACTCAGGAGAACAAGGACACACAAAGAAACAAATAAAAACACAGTTTCAATTGCTTGTCTGAACATGCTTGAATTTGATCCTGCCACAGAACTTAAGTGCAGGGTTGTCTTCATTTTCATTTGAAAACTGGAACTCCTTCTCCCCATGCTCCACATAAATATTACAGATGGCCCAGGCTACCCACCAATTGCATGTGTTACAGAAGAAATTTATCCACAAGTAAAACAAACTGGCCCCACAACTGGCCATTTTTTACAAACACTTCCACAAGACTTTTCTTCCTTCTACAGAAGAGAATAAAACAGTGTGTCAGATGCTTGCACTTGCAAATAAAGAACGCTAAACAAAATAAGGTGGTTAATCAAACTAGCCTGACATGGAAAGGAAATGAATTCTAAGGTTTTTCGATTCATTTCCAAATCTCAATTAGCTTGGGACAAAAAAAAAACAAAACCAAACCAAAACAAACAAAACAAAACAAAAACCCACCAAACAAAAAAACCAAACCCCACAAAAACCCTCCACCAAACCAAAAAACCCCAACCCACAACTGGCTGATTAAGTCCTTGTTGTGGTTTAACCCCAGCCAGCAACTAAGCATCACGCAGCCGTTCAGTCACTTCCCCCACTCCCAGTGGGATGGGGGAGAGAATTGGGGGAAAAAAGTAAAACTTGTGGGTTGAGATAAGAACAGTTTAATAGAACAGAAAGGAAGAAAATAATAATGATAATAATAATAATGAAGTGACAATAATAATGATAAAAGAATTGGAATATACGAAACAAGCAATGCACAATGCAATTGCTCACCACTCACCAACCAATGCCCGGTTCGTTCCCGAGCTGCAATCCCCCCAAGGCCAACTCCCCCCAGTTTATATACTGGGCATGACACCACATGGTATGGAATATCCCTTTGGCCAGTTTGGGTCAGCTGCCCTGGCTGTGTCCCCTCCCAACTTCATGTGCCCCTCCAGCCTTCTTGCTGGCTGGGCATGAAAAGCTGAACGTCTAAACACTACTGAGCAACAACTGAAAACATCAGCGTGTTAACAACATTCTTCTCATACTGAACCCAAAACATAGCTCTATACCAGCTACTAGGAAGAAAATTAACTCTATCCCAGCTGAAACCAGGACAGTCCTGGCTCTCCTGCATTATCTTCTTCCTAAGGCTCTCCACAGGTATCTTGTAAATGTAGTGTTTTGAGGGGCTTTTTGATGGTATTCTAATTATTAAAAAGTGATGCATATCCACACTCAAAGCCCAAAAGTGCTAAAAAGGCAAAGCGCATTACTACTGAGTATTAATTATCAAACTTTCACATCAACCATGCTGGCTCTCAGAATGCAATAATGTTATCCACAGTGACCCAAAACAAGGTTTGGGAGTAACTCACATTAGCATTTCCATTCCACTTATAAGAAAGAGTTTTGCCTCAAAGCAATGTGGTCCTCTAGATCACAAGATAGGAGGAACTGGGTAGCTATAAAAAAATTAAAACATTTCTATCATTTACCATTTCACGAATAAAAATGGCTTCATGGATTATGGTTCAATTATGAAACTGGAAAAATAAAAATGTACTGAATATTCATGTTTTCGTTTTACATGACTAATATTTTAATGTCTAATGCAAACGACCTTTGTTCATGAATATTTAAACAAAGCACAAAAACCAGCTAGCTTTAGAAAGTCAGCCAAATTCAGCTAACTGTTCTATGGTGGTGTAACAAAAAAGACCCTCTCATCTAAAAATATCACGGTGAAAGAATTTCAGGAACTAATATGTCCTCCTCCATACTTCTCAGTATGACAGCCAGCACTCATCAGGAGGGCAACGAACTCCAAATGAAAACTTTATTTCCTTCCTAAGGGTTACAATGACAAATGTGGCCCAAATCCCAATAGCCAAACAAAGGAACAGGAGTTGAAATTTACCTGGCACATTAAGTGAATAATCATTTCAATGAGCTGATATATATGTTGCATTGTGCTTTCCGTGATCTTCATTTCTATCTGGTATAATTAACAATAAATCATTCTGGGGGCTACAGCATCTGTTATTACATAAATAAAACACTAGCAAAAGGAGCTTGTCAAGACTGATTTGTATGAAGTGCTGCTCTGAAGTTTATTGGATTTCCATAATAAGAAATCATACCGTATCATTTTTTTTTACATTAATCTTCTGGGTTGCATATGATAATTTCTAAACAAAAACACAACTTAGTGCAGGGTAAGACTCTCACAAATAATTTATCAGATAAATCTGATATGATTTAAATAGATGGGAAACAAAGATAGTAAGGGCACCATTTTGTCAGGACAACAAATTACCTATCTAAACTGTTTTAAGTTAGTCAAAAAAGTAGGCTCTCAGAAGTAAGTCAAAGTTTCTTAAGATATCCCACCTGACAGAACTATTATTCATAACAAAACACTTTTCTAGAAAAATTCAAAGTGAACAAGGAAAGTATCGTCACTGGTTTCTAAAAATTGCAGTGAACAGTATTAGTACACAGAGTAGATTTTTGAAGCATGAATAAATCAAACATCACAGAAGCCTAAGGACCTTTAAAGAGTCACTATGGTCAAAACTCGCAGATTGTATTTTCTTGGAAGTACAACAGCCCATGCTCAGGCAGACTATTTAATGGGAACTATACCGTGTCAATAGAGCGTTGAAAACTAGCCTAGAGAAGAACAGAGGACCTGCACCACAATACCTACAAAAGAGAAACTTCAGCAAAGCTGAAGTTAACGAGATGATTACCAGAACACCACAGGGTCAGTCTTACTGCTATACATTACGATGTCATATTGAGGGGAAGAGGAAGTCACAACAACAGCAGTCAAAAATATCACACACAGACAAACAAGATTCTTAAGAGGATAAATTCAGAGTTTGCATAGTGCTTTTATTTCAGAAGTGTGAAACCCTCCCCCATTCAGAAAATGAATCAGCAGTGATTTTCTAAAATAGATGTGCACTAGAAATACAGAGAGAAAAGCATCTGAAGAACAGAAACACAGTATTTTGGGACTAATCTAAGTCTCAGAAGCAAGAAGTCTACAAGTGCAACTACAGGCTCCTTAGAGCGCCAAGTGATTAAAGGGGGTAATTAAAGTAGATAGCAAAGCAGTGAAGGTAAATGAATTTTCTGCATTAGTCTTATTGTAGATGACAAGGGGAAAGAAATTCCAATTTCAAAAGCCCTTTGATAATTATTGGCCTTAACAGATTTGAGTCTCTAAGAAGGATCTTAGAGAACAATGTAGAAAACTCTGGAGTGGTAAGCCACCAGAATCAGACGGCACCCGTCCCAAGAGAAAGGAAGGAAATAAAATGTAAAACAAGTAAGAAACTGAAGTCAATGTGCAATACAGACTTAACTGCAATTCTTATCAAACAGTATAAAAATCTTTAACACAATGGCTGTCTTTAGGAAAGCAACCAAAGGACTAAGATTTATATATTCACCTCAGTTCTGAAGTGCACTGTGAAGCACTGAGAAATAACACTTGACTTTGCAGATGCAAAAGTGAGAACAAGGAAGCGTTTAATTTGAGTACAGAATTTGATCTTAGATTTCAGCTGGTTAACACATGTGAGTGTATGGACTATATTTAAACAATTTTGCAGAATAAGAACGAGAGTTCTGTTGCTGTTCATTTAGTAAGTATTACTGGGGCACATTTTAGATCTTAATCCTATTTTACTCCTGTCTGTTGCAGGAAACAGGACAAAAATTGATGCACTCTACGAAACACACATAATCAAATAGAAGCAGAAATAAAAAAAAACAACGTAAGTGGTTTTGGTAAGCTAATGTTACATAAGGAACATTTTTCATGTTAAGAACACAGGCATTTTAACTTCAGTGTAGACATCAAGTCACACATACCTTATCATGGACTTGACCAGTTACAAACCATTTCCACAATTTATACAGATTGAGCTTCTTTTTAAACATTCTGAAGTATTTAAAAGCTTCATGTAATGAGATACTTTACTGACAGTAAAGAACCAGTTAAGCATATTTAATGTGATTAATTTGATAGTCAGTTCCACTCACTAATAAAACAACCAAACACCACCACACTTGGTATATGGCCTCTAAACAAACAGATCATCTGTTCTATGTTGCAGTGATTATCACTCAGTTTCTGATGTGTATCACACCCATCTACAAGCTTTTAAGAATTTTATAAATAAATGGTTAAAAATCATGCAACTGTAAATAATTAAAATATAGCAAGCAGAGGCAGACATAATATTGTTGTCATTAGGTGATACTTAACATTAGCCAACTTGCAGGAGTACAACATACTAAGTTGTTTTTTGTTGGTATCACTAGTTTTATTTCTACTCAATGAAAACAAATTACTTGAGCCTCAAGCGTTGTGAACAAAGAACGTATGAGTCACTGTAGATAGTTACAGTGCTGGACACTGAGGCAGAATATGCTTAAAACTACTTTTAGGAAAAGAGATCTTTAAAAATTAAATCTGAAGCTACACACTGCATCCTCCCTTGGCAGTTTCACAAAAACCATGCTGAACTGAGGTTGCTCCCAGCTTCCAGTCCTACCAGCTGTCCATGGGGTCTGTACATTTCTGTTGCGATTGCCCCTAAAACATCTTACAGATTTAGCTAGAAACTCATTCAGCAAAGAGTACATCCTATCCTTTCCACAGCTTTCACAAGCGCTTGTGATGAGAACGTAGCCAATAACCATGAAAATGACAGGACAGAACTCAACTGTTCAGATATCCAAGATACATTTTATGGATAAAAGGTGACATAAAAAGAGGAAGAATGAAAATTGTTTATCGGTAGAGTCAGCAGATCTGTCTATGTGTTTCTTCAGAATAACACATGACCAGTTACACATAATTCCTTTTATTATATTTCAGGAAGGAAACAATGAAGACACACAAAGGTCAGCTTAGAGTCACTACCACCACAGTTCTCCAAAAGCCACAGATAGGGCACTGGGGAAACAAACAACTATAGATTTCACTAAGTTACCAAAACATATGGTACAACAGACAAGTTTTTTCAGCTTGATCTTATAAAAAAAAACATTTCACGTATCATGATTTACTGATGTTAGTGCCTCCCACTGTCCCCGAAACAGTTAATTGTTGTGGCTGCACTGAAACTGTGCGAGCATCTCAACACTCATCTATATAACTACTCAGTAATGCTTTATTTACACACATTATGTTTATGCAAGAGGCGACTGGACATACATGCATCCAAATATAAATGATAACAAAGACTGGATCGTGAGTGGGACAAATTCCAGACAGTCATTACCACATACATGACACTATACATCTCATGGCGTTATGAATGAATTTTCCTTCTAGGAAATAACTATTGTTTTCCTACAGCTAGAAGCTAGCTGGACTGAATAAAAGGACCAATAGCCACATCAGGTGGCAGCTGAATAAGTAACAATTCCAGCTGGTGTACTTGACCTAAGCAGCTTCCCATACAGAACATTCACCAGCTGTCATCTTAAAGGCAGCACCTAAAAGTTTATCAGTGAAGTTTTGTAGGTTACATTTTTGAAAACTAGTTGGTGTTTGAAAGGAAGTTATGATATCCTAGGCTAGTACCATACTCATATTGTGATCCCAAATTCTATTTTACCTGCTAAATATTTTATGCACTATATGCTTTAAGTAGTCCAGAAATAAATGTTCTTCCCTACAGTAGTTCTATATACTTACTGTATTGAGTGCGTTAAGTGTAGTGTCATCACGGGAAGCTGCAACACAACCATCTTCTGTGGATCCTCCATCACACATGCCTGCAAAAGCTGCCATGCTCCTTTATAGTTTGAGGGGAAAAAAGTTTAAGTTCTTCAGCTACTGTTTGAGGCACACATCATGCAATACACAAATAGTATATTTATACCTCAAATTACAAATTTCAGGGCCTTGCGATACTGTGGAAACAAGTAAAATAAGGCACCACAATCACTGCTATTTGTTATGCAAACCCGAGTCTCCTCAGCATATAGAATAATTAATTCAAAATTTAAATCCAATCTAATTGGATTTCATCAATTTAAAAAATCTGCACTGCAGTAGTACCAAAGCCCGATCAGGATTATGGAAGATATCACCTCCATACGTGAGGACAGAGTCTCACCAGAGACAGCAAACCTGTTGTAATCTTAGTTTCATCAGGTTAGAAAACTAACTTAAAATGCAGATTCCCCACATCTCTGAATTCTTGCAAACTACAAGTGATTTACTCACACTCTGAATTATTATGAGGCCCACCAGTGCATCTGATTAATCTACCAGGCATACCAGAGATCTGTATGAAACTGAAATGCAAACTGGAGCTCATTCAAAAAACATTTAGTCTCTGATGAAATCCTGTGCTATCATGGCTATTCCACTCAGAGCAGTTACTTCCCTTGTTACATGGTACACATCCAACGCTCTCTCTATCATGGTAGCACACACTGCCGGCTTTGCATTTTAAATCCAAAAGCCACAGCCAATGGAAAGATTCTGTGTTGGCCCAACATCAAATCAGAGCATTCTTGTCTCGAACTAAACATTTCAGGTTATCCGGTTGACACGCATGCTACACCAAATCAGAATAAAAAGGAGTGACCGTAGCCAACTGTGCATACGTGGCACTCCACATTTCCACTACAGCATTCTAAAGACATTGGTAGCATCTTGGCTGAAATTACCTTGCTGCCCTAAGGTACATAAGCAAGTCACAATCATTGACTCCTGGCATCCACACAAGTTCTTCATGCTGTGTCACTGTGTCACCATCTGGGGAAGGAAATGGCTGCAGATCAGGAAGCTTAGCCTGTGGAAAAAAAAAAAAATGAAGAGTTCATACAGACATTACAGTTGTTAAAATGTTAGGAGGATGCACAAGTGTTTATTAATAACAAAGTTTGTAAATTCTCTGGAATATTACGATCTCATAGATGGAAGATATTCAAACAACAGGTGGTGAAGCTCTTTGATCCAGGATCCAGAAGTTTGAGGCAAATGGTTCACCAAGCCCCCATCTATTCACTCTATCCAGCATTCCTTCTTTTCGAAGGGCAGTTCATTTTCTGACAATTATGCAGGGTTAACACCACCTCTCAGTCCACCATCAGTGAAGCCCTTCTGTACCCAGACCAAGTGCAAGCATGGCTGCACAAATATTACAGCTTGAAGGGAAACCATTTTGTACTGCATATGTAAGTTCTCTGTTGTATAGGAGTCAAACGTTGTTGGACAATTTACCCTCAAAGAGACAGTTAAGTTTTCATTTGTCAAAAGGATGCTGTTACAACTCCTGCTTGCCAGGCTAAAACATGCTTCTATAACATACTAACATGAAAGAAGGCAAGAATGTGGCTACCGTATGTGTACCATTTTAAATCAGTAAAAAACCCTACACCTTTGACACTAAGTTTAAAATTAAGTCTTCAGTAAATTATTAAAACTCTGAAGAGAAACAAAGAAATTTCCTGAAAGTGAGATAGCTCAGTGAAATGAACTCTGCCACTAAATAAGTATTACACTGTATCTAGAGACCCAATTAGCATCTTTAGTCATCTACTGCTATGGGATGAGATAGCCGAGAGCCTCTTCAGAAACAGCTTTTAAGCCCTATAATTACCTCCTATACTTACAACACTAAACATATTTGAGAGGCAACATTTATACATAACCAGTAATTATGAGTCACAGGTTCAGATGTCTTTCATGTTCTGCTCTTTAATCTGTACTTTATTTTTACTTCTTGCCTGGGAAAATTGGTATGTCACTGAACTTCTCTTCTGGAAAATGATAAGCAAGCATTATACCAAGATGAGATTTCTATGAGAGCTATGCATTCTAGCAACCTGGGTGCTTTCACAAATTAATGTTCATCCTTATGTACCCTAGGAACATGCTTAATTACTGGAGTTACTCCTAAGAGGAATTTCCTCTTGAACACCTCTGGTCATTAATTTGTTAGGCAAGCGTTTTCACAGAGCATTTAGTAGAGACCCACTCTCTTCCTCCTATGCATGTGAATTTTGAGAACTGCAATTCTACAAAACATTTATCTTCACTTTTGTCCCTACTTCCTATTATGATACAAGCAGTAGTTTGAGGTATCTGTGCGCTAAGTATCGAAAAAAACCCAACAGTCCGCTAGCATCTGTAACACACACACAATTTAAGGAAAATGAAGGCAACAGATACTCATCAGAAACCACCACTGGGATCCCAGGGTTGTTTCTGGATTCTGCTACATATACCTTATTCTCAATAAGGTGGGTGGAGGAAAGTGTATCCATACCCTGAGTTAACAAAGCTCAATGTGTAGAGGAGACTATTTTTATACTTTCCACAGAATGAATCAGACTACAGAACGGAAAGTGGCAAATATCATCTTCAATCTGACTTCCTACTGCGGCGTACAATCAACCATTCGTATATCTTAAGATTATACCTTATACTAATTAACAGGATGCAAGTATATCCTCCTAGCGATGACATTTGTCAGAAACATAGATGCTCAGCAAATGAGTGAAAGAACAATGGAAGTTTAAAACATTAAGCAAGCAAAAATTAACAGTATTCTAAATCAGCAGACCATCTTCCTACTTGTTTTTCCATCCATAAATGTATCTGGTAATTATACCTTATAGCACAGGTGACTAATACCTGCCAAAATATTAAATGACAATTTGAGATGAAAGTTGTTTTGAAGGTATCATTTACAGTACTTTTATTATGACTAGTGAAAAGAATACTACAGGTTTAATTGCCAAGGACTTTTTTCCTCTAAATGCAAAACATCCTTAAGAACGTTACATAGGTTCCGTAAATGTTTACTTTCGCTAGTTATTAAACAAGATTTTTAAGAGAGTCTGAATAAATATTCATCACTTGGATGCAAGAAATCCAGCACTTGGACACTACAAAGTCAATCCCACAGGTAAAGGAGAGCACTCAGTTCCTCATGATATATCTCGCCTTGTAAACCAGACTCAGTTTATGTTAATGCTCTTTAAGAACAAATTATTTTCAATGCTTACGAAGGATTTCCCTCAAATTAGAACTAACATACCAGGAACAAACTAACATCTAGAGTCTTAACCTTATTCTGCTTCCCAGTGTTTAAACGCATTCAGCATGCTTTCTCAATTTCTATTTTAACAATCAAAATGACTTAAGGCACTGGTCTTAAGAACTTACAGTTCTTACTGCTTCTCACAGTCAAACAAACAATACAACTGACGTCTCCCTGTCTTTAAAATTGAAACTTATCCTCTCTACAGCATCAGAGAAAGTGAGAAGAAAGCCTGCATAAAAACTTCCTGGGAAACACAAGTTAGATACTATAATTATAACACGACTTCTGTAGACTATGGACAAAGAGGATACTTCAATAATTGTCCAGAATTACCGTGCCTCCTAGACAAAAAGAATTTAAAGTGCTTTGTATGAAAATTATGCAGATAAAGGCGAGGACCAGCTAACCTCTTGAATGGCAGGGGGAGAGTGCGTTGGTGATGTTGGCACATGGCAACACAGGAGGGTATTTAGAAAGAGGTCTAATCCCTAACAGCTGCCAAAACTGCTCCAAGTATAAACACTAATTTCATTTTTAAGACAACTGTTGCATTACTAAATACACAATGTCCCCCCCCCGACTTTTATGCTGAAGTTCCACAGTTGGCCAAACTGATTTAAGATACAAAAATAAGAAGAGAATGTGTGCAGACTTCAAGCATAAACACAAGTCAATGAGGAAATGCAAAGCCACAGACATGACACCAGACAGAGCACGCGCAGAGACAAACATAAAAGGGAGAGCAGGTTTACAGTGAATTCTGCATTAATGACAACTACGTTAACAGACATGCTTAAAAGCACTGTATCCTGTGTTAAAAGATGAATACATACATAAATACCTATATCTCAACACACTTGCTGTACAGGAAAGAAACCTTTCTCAGATTTAAAGTTCCCCCATCCTTCTAATTTTGTAGTGCTGTTCTTGGAAAACTGCTGTCTTTTTTTAATCACTTCTAATAGAACTCCATTTTGTTTAAATACGTAGATTCATGAAAAGGACTGTTATAGGCAACATACTATCAACTTGACAATTTTACTATGCAAATTAAAATTAAAAGATCTACCTTCAATATAACTGGAAAACACCACCAAATCATTTTTTTATAGTCTATTAAAAACATTGCTTGGTGAAAGCCAGCTGAGAATGCGTTCATTTTTAACTCCACAATGTGCCCAATAATAGCTGAGATTCTTCCTTCATTTCCAGTGGTTATTCATATTCCTTCAATCTTATTCTAGAATTAACCCAACAGTACTTCTGCTAGTAAAAATCATTAATGTACCAACATTTGACACAGAAAAATCTCATTAACTGAGCTAAGGAATTCTAAAGAACTCATGATGAATCTAAAAAAAATCACTGTATTTGAATGTATACAATTTTAAGTAAGCGTCCTCAGAACAGATCAAGTGGCAAAAGCATGCCCTCTGGATATTAGAATACGAACAAAATCCCTTACCTGATGGCTGGGCCCAACTCTGATTTCACCCTGGGTGCTGTTTAGCCTCCTAATTATATAAAGAAAAAAAAAACAGTAACAATAAAGAATTACAATTAATGAAGTTTAGGATCATATTCTGTATTTTTTGTCATTGCATTTCCGACGCAAATGGAAGAGAAGCAAAAATAGTACATTATTAAGAAAATAAAAAAGGATATACTCAGGTGCATCACAGGCCACACTGCAAACAGCAAAAACCAACAGGGCAAGTCTGGAACTTTTAGTCAAGCAGTTGAAGTCAAGAAGAGGATCAGTGCGATCTGTCCTCACAGCAGCAAGAAAGCATTGGGCAACTGATAATGGGACACACACCTTCCCACTTTTTGATGTTTAGGTTTCACATAATACAGAAGTAGCGCTGACTTCTGATCAAAATCCTTTAAAAGCCTCTACAGTTCTCTACAGCTCTGACCTGCTCTATGCTTTAGCCAGTCAACTCAAAAGCCTGCTGGGCAAAGAATCACCTTCCAACAGGCATCTGACTTTTACTAATACTGTGTTCCTTCAACTGCTTATTTCAACACCAAACCTAAAATAATGCAGACAACATGCTAAGGACTACGCTACGGATTAATACACAGGAAATACCACATTCCTCATGAACATCTTTGTGGTCATTTTCATTTTGAAAGAGAAAATATCTTAAATAAAAATATTTGGGACATTAATCTTTGAAGAACAGAGCCTTGCATTACCAGAATTGGCAAAACTAATTCCTCTTCTTCCAGGCAGAGCTCATGGAAAACCATTCAAGTTACTTTGGATCTCACATTCAAAATTATCTAGCTCTTGTTTTAAGAAGTTAAAATTATTATTGCTGCTGCTAATTCATTTGCTCAAATCACATCAGATAGCATGACACAGAAGCATGGAAAACCTAAAAGGCAATAAAAACATGCCTTGTAACATTTGTAGAAGTGAACTGAATTAAATTCATCCAAAAAGGGTTTCCTTTCTACATAATACACTTGGCCCTCATATTTTTTGCACTATTTTGAAAAGTTACCTACATGAAAACCTTCAAGTTCCAAATGAACTGTCCTCCATGTAGTGAGAATTATACTCTGAAGGGCTCTGTGCTTCTCACACCATTGCTTGGAGTTACCAAAACATCACAATATATGGTAGAAGAAAAACTGTTTTTTCACATTGCAGTAGAATTACTCTGGCAACAATAGAAGTTAAAGGTATGCCAATATAAACCAGAAAAACACAGCTGACATGACAGAATTTATTTTTCTTCCTAAATTTTGAACAGACTAACAGAGTAAATAAAACTTATCACTGAAGAGTGCCCTTTGACCCTTTTAATTTATTATAATACAAGCAACAAGAAGGCACACAAACAAAACTATTTACTGGAAATACTGATTTCTCAAGGACTGCATTTGAATCCATGGGACCTCTCTGCTATAATCTCATACCCAGCCCTCGTCAAGAGCCAGATCACTGTAGTCTTTAAAGGCACTTGTGCCTGAACATTGGTATTTGGGATACTGAATGCAGCTACGGTCTGAAAACTGAAATGACTCTCCAAGACTCCTGTAAAACAGTGTTAAAGAATACAACCAAATCCAAGGAAATTCAATATCCTTCAGATCAACATTCTTCTTTTCCTATAAATTGTTCTTATTTAAACAGACATCTTTTATTTATATTCTGCATTTTACATTAAAAGGACAACAAAATTCAGAGCTGTTATAAGACAAACTTTGGAATTTAACACTTAAATAACTGCAAGACGTTTAAGTGAGTCTCAACACACTAGCAAGGAAAAGCACACACATGAACCTAACACATCACCGTCTTTAATCTGGAAACAGCAAATTTGAATTAATCTTGCAATTTGCTGTTACAGGAATAATGACATCATTTTACAAGTAAGCTGCCACCCTGCAGGATTTCTTATTTACCCTGCTGTGTTCACAGGGATTATAAGCAATGACTGAGAAACAGTTTCCTTTAAACTTCAAAAATTAGGATCACGACTGTAAACTGCTACCCCTGAGCAAAACTAACAATGGATAGCCCAAACCACTAAATACCATTTGAAGTCAAAAAGATTACTGGAGGGTTGGTTTTTTGGTTAGTTGGTTTTTGGTTTTGTTTTTTTTTTTTTTTTGACATATCATTTGCATATCTTTATGAACATTTTCACCTCAAAATTTCAAAGTATGTTGCATACGTGTATTAAGTTAAGCTTCAACTTACTGACCTTTCTGAAATGTTATTCATTGGTACACAAGAGGGTAAACTACAGCAGTGGATCTGAACGGACCTTATCCAAGACAACACGACAGGAGAACCTGTCAGTCAGCCATAAGCACAACTTTTGTAATACTCAATCTTATGTCATGATGTCTATGCAATGCTGCCTTCCTTGTAAGCAAATGCACTCTAAAATATGTGCTAAAAGCCCCCTGAAAAGAACGAGAACATATCAAAACGTTCTTCTCCAATGAGTATTTTTGCAAGACGTGATCTGACACTGTTCTCTTGGTTTTGGGTTATGCAAAGAAATGACTGAACTAGAAAATAAATTTTATATTTACAACAAAGTTATAAATTAAACACTAGGATACATTTTTTCAGCTACAAGGTGTCAGAATTTTTCCCTGTGAGGAATGAAGGGGAAACTGACAACAGAAAATGCTGATGCTCTTTCTTTATTCCCAGAATTCATTTTAAAGCCATGCACATCTCTACTAGTCAGCGCAAGTCAAACTTAAAACATGTCTGTGCAGTTGCTGCCAGCTACAACACTTCACGCCAGCCAAAGGCCGCACAAGTAGGTTCTGTACTTAAACAGAAAATTGAGCTATTTCCTGTTTAGATAGGGAAAAAACAGCACTCCAAATATCCCCCAACTCCCCATTTCTTCAGTTGCATCACACTGAATATGATAAATAAAGCATTTAAGAATCAAGACTGATTATTGAATGCTGGGGCATCCTCTAAGTTTGCAAAGATAAAACCAAAGTTTTGGATGGGACTTCTGCTCCTACCTATTCATGTGGAGTTCGCTGGCGGAACTCAATGGGGCTATCCGACCGTGATTCCTCACGTGAAAATGAAGTGTCGAGAGAAATATTTCTGTGTGCCTTTTCAGCACTCATTTACCATTTCCTGATTATAATCATACCCTAAAGGTACTCCCTCCCCCTGCCCCAAAAAGGTAAGGACTGGACTGGATTAAGCTGCTGTGCAGGAAGCTCTTTCAGACTGCACTACATCACACTTTTTTTTTTTAAAGGGCACAAAGCTGATCGCTCTGCAAGGGCACACAATCTGTTAAATAATTTTTACTGTTTCCCCGTCCCCAGGAATAGGTTTGCAAATGGAAAGAAAATTCTTGCTATGGAAACTAAAATGCACTGTAGGTTTTTAAGCGAAATTATATTGGTGGAGAGCAATTACAATAATAATGGAATGGCACTCTGTGTTTATTCTATGGGAAGGGAAAAAGGGGACCCAACACTGTATATGAAATCTGACACAAAAGAAACTGATGTAACAAAGCAGTATCCATAGCAACAACAACTTAATATTTCAGTCCTCTTCAGCTGCAGTGGATTAAATATAATGACAAGATGTTCCCTTTGAAAAGTAACCTGTTGCCATGACAACGTTGTATTCTGCAAAGTAAACAGGGGCTGGTCAGAAAGGAGATGGAAGCCTGCGACTGAATATCAAAAAGGCAAGAAGCTTCTGTAGCAGAGCAGGGCAAAACAAGCACGCTCTAATCCGAGAGTGGCTTGTTCCAAACAGTTCAGAGAGAAGAGAGAGGATGTTCAGTTCAATAAAGCTTTGTCCTTTCAATTCTAAAGCAACAGGGGAGGTTGGAGGTTCAAGGCCAAAAGCAGCACCACTAAGGGAAAACAGTTCAGAGGTGAGGATGAGAAAGGAATAGGAGACAGCACAGAGTGGTGCAGAGCTTTAATTTATCAGCTTTAGAAAGAAGGAAAGAGAGGAAGGAAGGCTGGCAACAACAGTTCCTGCACGATTTCCAACACAGAAACAAGTTTAACCCTCTGCTTATCATCTACCCTCCTGTCTATACTGTACGCCAGACTCATACCATTTACGCAAAACCTGGCACAACTGCCACATTTGTCCATGAAAATAACGCAGCATTGCAATGCAATTAAGGACTGAAACATGGCAACAAAAACTGCCACAAGACAGAGTTTAAGCTGCAATGAAGTACACCAGATCAGCTTTGAGGGTAACTTGGGTTCAGGACTTGCAACACCAACTGCTATTACAGTATTGCCAGAGCCGTACAGGATTCAAGGCAAGAAACTCGCAGCAAAACTCTCCAGAGTCTGGAGGCATTGGCAAAAGGCATTTGCAGATTTCTGCATAGCACTTCTCTGCACTGTCCTATCTTTGTCCTATCCTTGACAGGAATCCAAGTCAGTTCTTTACCCAGCACATTTAGTGAAGATCTTTGCTAGGAAGCCAGGCTTCTGAAAGAAACTACACAGGCTGTATACTTAAGGTGGACCTTCAAGGCCAGGGATCGTGTATACAAGGTGGAATCTTTGAAATTGTGATACTGCTTCTTTCATGTTCTCCTTTTCACTATCAAAGTTCAGCAAGAAACATGCTATGCAGTAATTGCACATTTTTGATACTGACTTACATGCCTGAGACAGGGGTGAGGGAGGTGGTACTACTGCAGTACCACATCAAACCAACTACGTTCTTCATCAGTTCATTTCACCCAGCAACAGACATGGTTTAATTTCTTTCTGCTGTGGTCACCACACACTCCATGCTCTCCACCACATACTGCACTTCCACTGGCTTTCTGAAACACCTGCTACTAACCAGAAACAGCTCAGAGAACATGAAAATTAAGGTAATGCTACCATTAAGTTTTTTAAAAAACCAAACAAAACCAAAGCACCACAACCCAAACGTCACATATAGTAGAGCGTTCTGTGCTACCCATTTTAACCACTCTTGGAATAATCATTCCTGATTCCGTACACTGAGGTGATCCATAACTGAACTACAGGGATGCTTCAACAGAAAAAGGTTTTTAAACCAGCCAAATCACTCAGCCATAGACTACCTCTCAAACGCTCTTTCTGATTCTCTTCAGAGCTCTCCAAAAAGGCTTTTCAAAACCAACCTGCTAAAAACCACTGCCTACTGCAACATATGCATATCACTAATGCAAACTTCACGCTGCAAAAGAAGTTTCAACAATTAAACTAGAAGCACTATCAGTCTCGGTAACTCTCACCATCCTGGAATACTGCCTGTAGGAGGGGACAGAGCTCTCTGAAGTTGAGACCAGAAGGGGTACCAGAACAGTGATTACTATGCATTCAGCCATCACAGGGTAAGGACAGATTGTTAGCTAAGCAAGTGTGCAAAAACAGTTGGAAGAGGTCATTATTTTTATACGACAAAAGATTAAAAGAGGAAAGACACAGCTTAAAGCTAGGATATGCTGGGGTTTGTTTTTTCGTTTTTAATAAGCAATAACAAGCTATAGCACTAAACAATGAATCTTCTGAGATTTGGGTTTATTTACGAAGCCTGGTAAGAAAATGAATGGCTTACTAAATAAAACCAAAACCACATTAGATATATGCATTATAGGCAGAATAGATTATAAATTGCAATCATACACTTTAACATTGATGTAGCCAAACAGTCACTATTATTGGCAAGATAATCAGTTACATAAATTGAAAGCGTGATACAGTAAGGCAATTCCTAGATACTTGTGATTTCTGCAAAATTAATATAAATCTGAAGTGGCTAGGAATAAGAAAGTCTCAAGAAAAGGTTTTTAAAAAAATGCTTTCATGCAAATGGTCCAATACCCAAGATAAAAAAAAATGCTCTTCAGAGGCAGTTCTAAAAACATCTGGCAAGGGTCATTTTGTTCCATCTCTAGAGGGACAAAATGGGAGAGAACAAAATTGCTCCACTCCAACTTCAGCTGGTTAAAAAAAATAGTTTATCAGGGCCTCAAAGGGACTGGCATTACATTCAAGAGATCCATTTGGTAGGACTTCGCTTCATTTTATTCTGTGCATCCATAAAACAAAATTCAGAACTTCCCTTGCCATGTTCCTCCCTCATCTGATGCTACACAGGCTCTGTCTGCAAAGACTTAACTATAAAAAAAACAGCTTAACATACATTTGGCTCCTCTGCAGCATTAAAGTAGTCAAGATTTCACCACAGTAATGCAAAATAGACTGCCCACAAACACAATAAGCCTCTGTCATACATTAAGGCTCTATTCTCACTTTCTCCAAACATCTGCTTATGGTCACTGTTAGCAGACAGGATACTGAGGCAAATGAATCCTTAGTTTGACCCAAGACAACCATTGTTATGCATGTTATGTTCTTACATTACACAGTTCAAAATACAAAAGGGACAATCAGGTTCAGGCCATTCAACCTTTAACCTAAAAAAGCCCACAACCACCACAAACCTGTGAGTTAGGTGCCTAAGAAGAATAGAATTGGTTTCTCCTCCTGCCCCCAACCAAACAGCAATTCTTTCTTAAAGACAATGAGCTACATTGGTTTGTTTTCATTATATGGGGACCTATATCACTTCACAGATTAAACAATGGCCTGTTAGCTTTTTCCAACAATTATTTTCTACATTAAAAATTTTACTTCAAGTTACCCAATTTCAAACGTCCAGCTTGCACTTGTGCCTTAAACCTTGTTTTAACCAAGATTTTTAAATCCCTTTTCTAGAAGTAGTAACTTAATGCTCAGAAAAATATTCTTGCTAACGGTCAGCCTCTAGTAAGTTTAAGTTTTGTTTAAAACCTGTTGTAACAGTGCGTTATAATAAAAAAAGCACAAGCAATTCTGAGTTCCGAGTGAAAAAAATCAAACCTGTTTTCAGGCAAATGAACTTATACGGGAACGTTTTCAGTGATTGCTCAATCTAAAGCAGGAATGAATAAACATGTACTAACATTTCTATTTTCAGTACAAGCTCAAACCTGCTGACTGATTGCAGAGTCAGAACTTTAAGGAAGTGGCGGACTCACTGTTCTGCACCCATGCTGCTGTTTGGAGAAGGAAGTAGTTGCAGAGGTTTGAGTCAGACAGGGAAAGCTTTTCCAAAGAGAACGTTATTTTTCATCAGGTTTATATATGAGAAAAAAGACTATACAGTCCTCAGAAGTATTGTCCCCTACTCAAAAGCCAGGATGGAAGTGATCATAATACAGCCATTCTGAGACACAAGTTATTGCAAAGGAAACAAGCATTCTCTCCACATAGGAACTACCTGTGTGGGTAATATTTTGCTTGTAGATTTCATTGATCACCTCTCTAATACTTGTCTTCCAATATTTGTTCACCTTCAAATAAGGAAGACGCCAGCATTTTGATCACAAACTAAAAAAAAATATTAATTATAGTGGAAAACTTTTATTTATCTGGTCTACACGTCATTTTAATAGAACCAGAATGTTACTTATTTACAAGCAACATTTACACTGATAAGTAAATATGTAAATGAACTCAGCATGGAATTATGTTGCTTTAAGTGTTTATCCTGTATTCTAAATTGGCCAGGCAGTAGCTTTGCACTACCCAGAGCAAATATTCACTATTAAAACAGACTATATAGTATATCAGCACCATTTTTTCAGCACAATCACAGTTTATATGCGGGACAGTGGAACCAGGCAGCAACCTAGCGGTTAATTTTTTCAAAAAAGCTTCATCAAGGTTAGATGTAATGATCTACCACTCAGTCTCTTAGCTTCTTGACAACACAAATCTCCAGCTTCCTTGAACAGCAGATACATGGAGAAGCAACAGCATATGTTAAAGGTGATAAGCATGAAGAATGCAAAGCATAAAACAACCTTGAAGATATACCTAGTTCTGCCATACACCTGGAAATACAAAGCTCTAATTAAAACAAATTACAGCCTAAAGAACTGGAAGGAAGCTGGAAGAGGTAATCTTACTGATTTAAGTCTTGAAAAAAGCTAAAATGAAACCCGAACAAAGGGAAGTAAGACTATCAAGTACTTGGCCACTATTTCTTCATCTGAAGGACAAAATACAAGCACTTCCCCTAACATATTTGTAACTTCAAACAGTTGTTTGGAGTGAAACTAACTCACCAGACCACCTATCAACAGTCTCTGAACTGGAGAGAATCTTCTGGGCATCCAGCCAGCTTAAAACTTCACCATTAGTAGTAACTGCATAAGCACACTCCACAGTCCAATCAAGGAGAAAGGGTCTTTTCAGTGCACTAAATATCTCGCCAGTACCACAGATAACTTACACCAGACGGCCTTACTTCTCCTACCAAGGGTTTTTTGGGTGGCAGGGTGGGTTTTTTGTTTGGTTGGGTTTTGGGGGTTTGTTTTGTTCGTTGGATGGTTGGGGGGGGGGGGAGTGGGGGGGGGGGCAGGGAGGTTGGTTTTCTATTTGTGTTGTTGCTTTTTTTAAACCAAAGCGTAACAGTCTTGTACACCTATGCACAAACCTGAGGAACTGCTTTTGTTATAAACTGGCTGACCAACCCCACAACTGACAATACAGGTGAAAGACATTTGTGCCAAAGCATGTGGAAAGGAAAAATTGAGATCTCAAAAATCACTGAAAGTTTGCTGTGAGAGTACCACCGCCACAGGGAATAAAAATATGTATACATTTGCTAGGAGCAGGAACCATATCATTCTACACAAGCATAGCATGGACACCAGAGGCATCCTTCAAAGGGGAGTTCTAGGAGCCAATACAACCAACATCATATGCACAAGTTCTCATGTGCAAGTGATTAAGTGAAGAATGCCTTATTTGGCCTATTATCC
This sequence comes from Harpia harpyja, assembly GCF_026419915.1. Lineage (NCBI taxonomy): Eukaryota > Metazoa > Chordata > Aves > Accipitriformes > Accipitridae > Harpia > Harpia harpyja. The sequence goes on from NC_068946.1 coordinate 4,950,521, forward strand.
CAGCAGTATTTGTTTTGCCTAATGTAATACTTTTGTTTGACAATCGGATTTTGTTTTGTTACAACCTAGAAGTGTTTTCATTTTTTTTCCACCTGTGCTATTCTAAGTTAACCTTATAGTTTTCAAAAATAAGCATGACCAAATTTTCATTTTAACTTTAGAAGTGGCATTTTTTTCAAATCTTTTTAATTATCACCGAAAATCAGCACAAAGCAGACTGCTTTGTACCCTCCCCATCCCTTAATCCATTCTCTTCTGCTTATAAGTCAACATTTAAAACAAACATTAGGGACACAAGCTGTCACATCCCTGTATTCCTGAAGAGCAGTATCATATTCCTGTACATACGCAAGTAGCTACTTCATTAGGAATAAGAATGTTTCTAAAGCCTAGGCCTACAGAGACACCCCTTCCAACCATGAGGTGATTCAGCCAGGCTGAAGTTCAAGGGAATTGTGCTCTATAAACATTAGCGTGACTTTGCTTCAGCCAACGGCAAAAATGACCAGTGACCCACACTAAATAGGTGTTCTTGCTTTTTATGCTGTATAGGTATAAAAGGAAATGGAAAAGGGAATGACACTTCAGATAGCATACAGATACAGACATGGCACTGACATGGGCAAAATTATGCAGTCTTATTCATCATTCATTCCTCAGCTTCTGACAAGAGAAGGAAGGTAGCCCCAGTAATGCACACTGCACAGGAAAATGACTACGTGTGCAAGGCTAGAAGTAAACCTTCTGCTACAAAGTTCCAGAGACGTCACTACGAGCAGCACAAACCATCCTGTCCCCTTCAAACTCAATACGCTCCAGCAACTCACAAACAAGTTACCCCGATTGAAGTATTTCCCCTCAGCAATAGACCCCATGGCGCCGAGATCAGTTCTGCAAGCCAACGGGCTAGGCAGAGGGCCACAGCAGAACAGCACCCAGTTTTGCACAAGTTCAGACGCTACTGGGAATGAGAACACGCCGCAGAATCAAGTTTGCTCCCATTCAACACATCCAAGTCCCATTTATATTTAGCAGTGCCAAGTCACTACGGCTGCCCCACAAGCCAGTTGCAACTGTACTTTCATTACACAAAACTGTAGAGCCCAAGTCCTCTATTTTATTCAGATCAGTCTAAATTCAAGCGTTTTGTTAGCCCAATGTGGGTATTGCTTACAGAGCTGTCACGTGAGAAGCTTCTCCATGCCCAAGACAATATTGCTGCGTTTCAGATGCATTAAGTGTTATTTGCATGTGACTGACAAGCAAGCAGAACCATGCTGGCTACTTTTTTTTTTTTCCCCCCTCCTTTAACACTTGAGGAAGTATCAGCAGGATCACTGCCCCTCAATCACAAGGAGAACCACCCATCCTCAGCGCAACCAATGGCTGCTGATCTACGACCCTCCCCGTAACGTTATCTAAACAGTCTGTTGCAGGCCCAAACATTTCCTAATAGCCACTTCGGTAACGCTGCATCCTGCAGAGTGCCTCTGCAGCTCCCTACAGACCTGCCATAAGGTTGGCACGCAGACAGCACAACCGAAATTAAAACTGCATCACAAGGGGGGGGGGGGGGGGAAGCAAAAAAAAAAAAGCCCACACAGCTCCAACATTTTGCTACATGCACCCCTTAGCCAGCAGATTCCCTGCTCAGTGCCCTCATGCACCATACGAACAGCTGCACGGCAAAGCTGATGTGATTACAAGGTTCTGAGGAACATGCAATAGTAATGAAATGATTTCATAAACATTTCAGAAGTCACAAATAACAGCAAAAATCATCATTGTTTAGGGGAGGCCAGAGTGATGTAGCCTACCTGCAGGGGCTGAATGGATCATCCATGACTATGACAGGCTCTTGTGGGTTTAGCTGTATTCCTGAACCCTCTACTTAACAGCTAAAACTCTGCCTTTTCCACTCTACCAACTCAAAATGGAGGCACATGCAGTCTGAGAGACCTCAGAGAGCTTTCACTGAGCTTGTGCTATGACCTAAGCCTGCACGCAGAACGCAGAAACTTCGCCCTCGGACTGACAGGACTGAGCATGTGCTGTGACCCTCCCTCATCCACACACTGTCTTACAACGCAATCAATCTCAACCCTGCTGTTTCCGTAAATAAAGCACACTGAACAGACTCTGCAGCTTCTGCATACCAAGCTAGTGTGCAGGGAAGTGGGGCCTTAGCTAGGGGATCTGATACAGCCAACGCTCGAGAGCAGAGCGATGCAAAGTCCGGAGGTCTCCGTTCCAGCACTTTTTAGATCTTCTCCAAGTAAAACACACGTCCGTTTCCAAAAGGCTTCTAAAAGCCTTTTTTCCCTACTTTGTGATTAGCTTTTAAAAAAATTACATGGATTAACAGGCTTAGAGGTTTTCACAGATGCAAACGACAGAGCTTCACATTTCCACGTACAATTCATTTGCTAGGAAACGAAGCAGGCAAGCTGATTCACAAAATACTTTTATTCTACCTGTCAATAATGCAATATATGAGAACATTTAAAGAATATGAATACTCAGCAACAATACCATTGCCATTTACGAGCACGTGTGAACACAAGGTGAACCCAACAGGAGCCAGACTTGACTCACTGTTTGAACTTCCTTCATCATCCTTGATTTTTGGCATTCCTGTTTATTAATGTAATTTGCAAAAAAAATTCTTAGCTACCCATTTATACAACGGTAATATTCCTTCCCCCTGCAGCACAAAATGCTTTAATTAGCATACCTGCCTCCACTTTAGAGCATCTGAGATGTCTGGATTTACTGTAAGGCTAGAGAAGGATAAGAAGTTTCTCAAATTTTAAATTTTAAAAGATAGAAACAGACCAAGCAAAACATACCAGGCCACAGAACAACCCCAAATTTTTTCTCTCTTGCAATAATCCAGTGACAAAACTTTATTATATAACATAGGTGGATACACTTTTCTTGCTGCCCGTATTATGTTGCCTCCCACCCCCTTCTTGGGAGCTTTCACCAACAGTCTGGCTCCTTCAATGAACCTGCAATAATAATTCAAACACTCAGTAAGTTGAACCTTTCAGCTACCGTGGCTCTGCTGAAACTATCTGATGCTACCAAAGCTCATTCATAATCTGAAGGAGCCAGTCCATAAGACACAGGATAGAGAGGCTAGGCTCACATTTGTAAAAAATTTTTAAAAATAAATTTAAAAACAAAACACAACCAATCATGATAAAAGTTCCTGTGCGGTTTTTTTTAATAATACTAAGCTATACTAGGCTATGTATTTAAAACTTCCAGAAACACAATAAAGCTTTATAAACTGCTTTAAAAAAAAAAAAAAAAAAAGACAAAGCCACTATAACATTCTATCAGCTCACTTCTGTTATAAAAATATTACAGGAGGCAACACGCTCAGAACAAGACTGCCTGACAAATTTTCCCAGAGTACAGACTAGAAAAAGGTAACTACTCCAACTATGTTGCACAGTCTTTACCAGCTGACCGATTTAAGTAAGAACACTTACAAGGCCAAATGTATCTAGTCTTTATTTCAACTACAACTGAAATGTATTTCTGGATTTTTTGTTGCTGTTGTTCTGGATTGGTTTTTTTCCCCCCTCAAGTTCACAACATGAACTTGAGAAAAAGTTCTCAGCTTTTATGCTACCCTCCAGTTCAGAGATAAATTGAGATATGGATACATATAAATAATGTACTCCAAAGGATATTAATAAAGTGTGATATCAGCCAGAAACAACAGCCCAAGGAAGTTGTACATCCATTTATCTAAATACAGTTTTTTGGGAGGGATTTTTGTCTGTTTGTTTAAAAGGAATCAACTGCAAGGCACTTCGACGCATGACAATACCTACTGACGTGAAGTGAGGGTGCTCAGCATCTTCCATAATTCTTTCCCAGGAATATTAGACAAGAGTGATACTAAACAACTTTCCTGTAATTTAGTAAGACATACAGAAGCCATCTGTTTCACATCACATGGGCATACCATACAAACAGTCCCCAGATTCCCCCATCAGGAGGATTCCTGGTTGTATTTAAAATTTCTAAACCTATTAAAAAAAAAAGGGGGGGGGGGGGCGACACCACAGACACGACGACCTGTAATACGCTGTAGGAATTGTCTTATTTAAACAAAGTATACCACAAACTGTCATAGTGTTCTAAGTGTAAGCATAACTCAAGCTCTGATTTAAGACATAAGGATGGATACGTTTAAAAGCCTTTATGATCATTTTACCCTCTATCACTGCCCTAGGCACTGTTATATGCATAGAATCAAAATATTCTGACTGCTAAAAATTAACCAGACAAAAAGGATCAAAATAGCAATACAGAGCTCTGCAGTCCTCTTGAGCCTCTGTTCACATTTTGGTTGTAGATATCAATTCATCATTCAACTACAATTTTTTCTAAAGAAGGGCAACATTAAGAAGAAGCTTTGAAAATCCTACTTACACACAACTCCACGCTGGCTTCTTGACTTCCTAAGAATATACACTATTCTTAACTGTTTCTAGACCCAAAACTTGTACTCCACCCACTATGCTTTCCATTGAAAGCAGAGAAAAAGAAAAAAAAAAAAAAAAAAAAAGAAGAGGCTCTTGATCCAGACTTTCAACAGAAATCCCCTTCCAGACAACATAAAATAGTTAGCCATGAAGGACAAAAAAAAAGAAAGAGCAATTCACCTTCAATTTCACTCTTGGGAACACTCTTCTCAGAGACACACCAATGCTCATTTAGCTCACATCACCCAACAAGAACACTTCAGAAGAAAAAGATTAAAAATAAAGGAAAAGCAAACGTTGTGGAATAAAAACACAGACAAGATCCTGGTCTTTCCAAAACATCTATTCAGCAAATACACCCACGCCTTGAATGTTTGGTATTATTCTGTTCTACAATGCAAAACAATGTTGTGGAAGAGTAATTTTGATTCATGGCCATGAAAACTGTTAGTAGAATAATGTCTGATTATTTCTAGTTCCAAGTAAAAATTCAGTAGCATTTAAATGTATGTATATTTACAGATGTCAGTGTCAGACAAAACTTTGTAATGTATTTGTTTACTCCTGAGATCAAAGAACTGACTGCCTAGTACATGCCAGTACACTACAAAAACAGGCCAATACCAATAGTGGCATTTGGCACGCCTGCATCCTTGAGTAAGACAGTTCAAAGTTGTTTCTCTAAGTCCATACAGGACGTCAGAGTACAAAAGGAAGGACTGGAAGAAGTTCTTGCCAGAATCAGCTACATCTGGCACTGTACTCCAGATAGGGTAATAACTAGAGTTGTAGTAAATGAGTAGTAAGATGTGAGCTGGTGAAACACAGCTGTCTGAGGTCAAGTAGCATGTTCAACAGCATTCCCAAGCCTTTCTGCATATTTCTTTTTAACAGGCAGAGCTGATTTCTGACTCAAATACCAAAAAAAAAAAAAAAAAAAAAAAAAAATCAAACAGCTTAACTCGAGCTAGTGCAGTTACTGATTTTTCTGAAGTGGTACATCAGGTCTGTTTGTCCATTAATGCTTCTTGACTGCTATTCTATACACTCTGAAATGCTTCTAAACTCATTTCAGGGCATACACTATTCACCTAACATTTCTTCTTTGATAAAGCATTGGTCTTATCTGGCCATTTGGGGAACCCAAAAGTTTGAGTGGGATTCCATGTTAGTGGAGTCAGAGCAGTCACTTCTCTGAAGAGACATGAAATTAATTATTGTAAAGTACTTAGCATAAAATGATTTTTCTTTCTCAGCTGGCTATACAAGTTTAGTGGATGCATTTCACACTCTTGAGAGCCGGAACATATTTCAGGTCTACTTACTAGCTTGATTAACACTCTATTCAGAGTGATAACACCCAGACTTTAGCTTTAAGATCAGTTTAGGTTTTTATTCCACAATCAGATTTTTCTCACTGATGTGAGAATTACTGAAACATAGCGTGTAATCTTTTACCGAACTCTATAAGGAGAAAAAAAAAAAAGCAACCAAAACAAACCAAAACACTCCCCCAAACCCCCAAAACAAACAAACCACCAGCTTGATATACACTCTAAAGAAAAAAGTTATCCCCAAACGCACAGGTTTACCACTTCTAGACCACAGAATGATCAACAGGATCACAGTTGGTATTCCCCAAGCTAAACCTATAGTCAGCAAGCTTTCAAATAGAAAAGAAAGGACAAAGCATAGTTCCTTTTAGCACTGTGTGCTCCAAGAACAAAAGGGCCTCTTGTAACACATCCACCACACCAGTGTTTTGGATGTTTGGGGGGTCTGGGATTTTTGCGGGTTGTTTTACAAACAGAACAACAGGAAAACATAGAGAATAGTCAGATTCCCAACACACTGAGCTGCATTTGAGAGTCCTGGAGAAGTATATGAGCATCTTATGCTGAACACAAAATAAAATCACTCAAACTGAAATGTATCTTTGCAAACAAGCAAAAAAAGCTCAAGCGTGTTTGATCTAAGAATGTATCCTATCACACATTTCTACGAGTCAGTTCAGGGGGTCACACTGCAGTATTCAGAACCTTATCTACAACATACTGTTACTTCAAGCTACCATGAACATTCTCCATCCTTTCCACGTGAAACAACACTACATTAGAAAAGCAGATCAAGTTGAAAATGAAGGGGTTTTTTTCGTAGACAAACCACCAACAGTTCATCCTGGAATGTGTGTTACAATACTTTTTACTTCCAAAAGCAAAATAAATCTAGAATTAGGTATTCAAAGAAGCATGCATTGGTATTGGCAAGCAGTAGCAAACACAAGGTCAAAAGTAATCGAGGAACCTAGACTCAGCTCCTTTTTCTAAACCTCCTCCCATTCCAAGACAAATACAGACTTGAAGACCTAGAATTAGGAAAAAAAACCCTGGCTGCAACCAAATGAAGAAAAACCTACATTTTGAGAGCTGGCTAGTCTGAGTAATTAGCTGATCACTAAGTGCTATGCTTTGTCATTTCATCGATCTTTTCAGGCTCAGTCATTTTCTAATAGCTGGAAGAATTAACAGCTACTTCTACACAGAAAGCGAGTTTGAAACTGCACTGACAACTCGCATAAATGGCACTTCATAAGAGAAAGCATCCATTAAACACAGAACTTGAACACTAATACAAATAGTTAATTTAGCGTTCACACCCTCAAAACTAAAATGCATTGAAGAAAAGTGACAAAGTTAAATATAGGGGTCAAGCATGGTGCTGAATATCAGAGAGGTGTATCATGACAACCTTCATAAATGCCTCACCTTGTCGGATTGCTCCAAAAAAATACACGATGTTATGAGAACATTTTAAAGTATTGTATTTTAAAATATTATAGGATTTCATGCCCTTTTCCCAGAGCTCAGCACCATACACTAGCAAGATTGCCTCCTAGGGACTTACACTGACACCACCTGCTATGAATGTAAACTGAATCGATTAAGGGAGTTTACCCAGTCCAATACCCTGCCTCAGACATATGGACAGTTTAAGACACTTCAGAGTAAGGTACAAGAAGCCTCATAAATAGGTAATTACATAATAATATGCCCACACATGGAGTTTCTTCCTAACTGCAAGCAGTTAGTGGTTCGCTATGCCCTGAAGGATAAAGATTCATATCTGCATTAAAAACAGTACATCTACCATGTAACAATTCAAGTGTTTATTATTTATATGCCTATCTAAACCCTACTTAAAATAATACTTTTCTCAACAATATGTCTAGAAATCAAGGTCCACAGCTAATTGTTTTCTGCATTGAAAGAAACAATAAAACTTCCAGTCGGCACAGACCTTGCTGAGCCCTGTTACGCATTATTAATCTTTTACTCAAGTGCTCATAGAAATATGCCCCTAGACAACAAACTATTTAAGGCTGGCATTTGTAAGGCATTCTCTGTGTTTACAAAACTACATAAATGAAAAAAAAAAAAAAAAGTCATAGTTTGGACCTGAAAAATAATGAAGGTACAGTCTAGTATCAGCTTTGCTTTCCAAACACAGCTGATAAAGATTGGTTCGACAACTTCCAGGCAGCTTGAAAGAACTGTGAAATGAAAAAGCATGCTGAACATACCTTCTTCAAATATGTATTAACTCCCCCCAAAAAGTTCTTTCTGTACCTCTAATTTGCTCTAGGCCAGCAAAGCATAAACTACGATTTGTTGATATGGGACCCTATGGGAGTATTTACACATGAAAGCTTGAATTTCCACACTTAAAAACTTCCAATTTGATTTCTTAAAAGTGTGTAAGTTTCAACATTGCTTACTAGAAGATGTGAATGTATTTTTAGAAGTATTTTCAGGGTGTGCATTTAGTCAATGAGACAGCTTAGAATTCCTGCTAACGTTTGCAACCTTTAAAAAAATGTCACACTTTTAAAAACCTGTTTTGAAGCAGTACATTATTTACCCAGAGATGCAACCGGATGTCACGACTCACTGCACAATTTTGTTATCTACTCTTAATGTTTCTCCTATACATATACTCAGCAGGAAGATGTAGCTTCTCCCTCACATTCCCTTTCACCCCACCCCACCTTCCTATCAGCATCATACCCGATTTCAGTTTTTCTTCCCTTGAGTAGTTTTCCTGTTCCTACAGGCTCAGATCAGTGGTAAAGCTTGCCTTTAAAAGTATCTTCACTTACCTTGTCTCTGGATTATAGCCCAGTATGTAGAAAAATGAATCCACTCGGGCTTTAAACTCTCTAGCAGCAAATATGTCAGAGAAATGGGAGATATTACACTTCCCTCTGAAAGAAAGAGGGAAAATGGTATTAGAATTCTACCTTGAATAACAGCTGTTTTAATTAAGTGCCACTGCAATCTGTGTATAAGCCACAGATATCCTTGTGTTCTCATAAATGTCTAAAACGTCATAAATATAAGCCTGTTGTAACTAATAACCATGCAGATTCTTCCCATGGTGAAAAGGGAAGAAAAATTCAGTTACAATGTCTCAGATGGTGTTCTACAAACATTCATTAATTCTCATTCAGCCAGCACATAGTCCTGAGGAGCCCAAATTTAATCAGACTAAGGAACAATATCTACCCTAGAAATACAGTCCTGAAAGTGCCTTATTTTCAAAGTTTTTACAGTCCTATTACACTTACGTCTTCAAGGAAGCTTAAAAAATTCTACTATTCATATTATTTTGGAAGTCAGCTTTTTATTTAGAAAGCTAAATAAAACTTCAGTTTAATAACACTTCCAAATAGAAAGCAAAGCTATACTGTTTTTAGCAAGACTGCAATCCTAACAATGCAAATTCCAAAAACATAAAAGCTTCTTCCTTTTACTTTCATACATAAGAAAGTAAAACATATAAAGACATTTAAAAAAAGAGAGAAAAAAAGGAAAAGGGGATTTATTAGCTTGTTCTACAACAGATTGTTAATAATATTTTTTAATATAGTTGGTTGATGAGGTCATTATCCTTAAGGATGAGCATGAAGACTAGCTGTAAGAAGTTGCATCTCATTTCCTCAAGGGTTTGTTGGACTGTTAATGTTCAACAGCTGCCCGTGTTTTGTCATTCAATGTGTCGGTCGCAGTTTACTGTCACCAAGTAAATCAGATCAGAAGTGGGCAGAGACAAACGGGCCAGACAGCCAAAGAGTTAGTGCTTTTTATCTAAACCTGATTCAATGCAATAAACAAAGCACAAGATTTTACTCTTTCTCAGTATGTCAAGCTTTCTAGTATTAATACAGATAGCATCTCTTTCCACTTGTACTTACTGAACAGTATTTGCTATTATAAATAAGCTGCTATTGGGCTTATTTAACTTTGTAAAAAGGTTTGCCAGTCTTGGTTAAAATTGAATGAAAAGTGCTATTGCCACCAGTACACCAAGATGAGTAATTATTTTGTCTGTAACAATACTGGATTTGTTTGCCTAGTCTTCTCAGCAGAGCTTAAAAGTACTGCATACTTGAAAAACTGCTCTAGAAAGTTGAAATCCTAAGCTTGCTTCCCTTCTTAATCTTTTCATGGTAAAAGCACTTCAAAAAGGCTTACCAATCAAGAGCCACTAAGAACTTGGCCTTGGAACACGAGCTCTCCGATACACAACATCAACTACTACAGGTGAGGAAAAAACACACCAGAAGGATGAAGGATGAATAAAGTTGCCGACTATTTTAAGACAAAATCAATATGGCCATCCTGTGAGCTGAGGCTGTATAGTTGTCCCTATGATTGCCTAATTCTCAGTCAATTGCCTTTCTGGCAGAGGACAAAGCAACACTGGATATTGCACAGGTCATGCCAGGTTGTAATGGAACATTAACAAGGTCCATAATTGAGATGTCACACAGAAATACTGAAAGACAAACTTGTTCACTAATATTTATTTTATCCCTGGTGGCTGAAGCTAGCTTCCTAGTTTAGTCATTCAGAAAGAAAGAAAATGAGAAGGGGTATTTGTTTTGCTGTTTCACATTAAATTCACATTTTAAAAGTATTCTGAGGAAAAAGATTTAGTTTCCTTTCAATAATTCATCTGACAGTTAATAAGCGTTTTCCAGATAAGCTTATATTATCTATATTCATGAAAGCAGTACATCTTGTTCATAGCATTTCAGACAAGTAGTACTACATAATACCACAAAGATTTACCATATATGTAAAAAGGACATAACTTTTATTATACCCTTCCACAGGGATCTACAAGCATCCTCTACTTAAATTCTTCCACTGGTTAGAGCAGAAGATTGGTAGTTACGATCACTGGTTTCATTTCCCAGTTTGTCATCAATTCATTGTGTGACCAGAGCCATTTGTTTGCAGAGGGCAAAGAAATAATCTCATGTTATCATAAATTAGAATTCCATGTTAACCTTCCTTTCACACATCACAATACACTCTGCCTACTCTACGTTCTCAAACTGTAAGAACACCACGTGCAACTACCCTTATGTTCATCTTGCACACTGAAAATTACTGACACGTATTAATCACAATTTGCTACAAAAGAATCAGCGAAAATATAATCTTTATCCTGCAAAAGGCTATTCTCTCAATTATCAGCATCTACAAGCCTGTAAGGATTACCAAAAGTATGAACAATCCAGAACACAACAAAACGACGGTGAAACCATATGCCAACAAAGAGAAACAAAAGAGTGATCTGAAAGGTGCCTATGGCATGCACTTCCAAACAAAAAGGCAGCAGATAAAACACAAGACAGATTGAAGAAGTGATGGGTTTGGTCTTTCAGCATCCTTCACTCTTTTTGGAAGGGGAGAAAAGAAGGTTATTTTTTAAGATTGCTTGGTATACACATACATTCCATTTTTACCTTTCCATTTTTGCATTTGCTTTAAAGAAACAGAAAGGATGTAGAAGAGAAGTTAAAATACTCCCAGGGATAAGTCCATACACATAGTTCAGTTTCTCTCTGTTTAAGCAGAGAGTTGTTAGATTTCCAAGATTGGTTCCATCAAGACAGCCAACCTCCTGCTAGCTTGTTTCTAAGCATGCCAATTTAATATTGGAAGGCGACCTTCTGTAACTCAGAAAAGGCACTGTGGAATTTCAGGAGATTATAGTACACCACTGGAATCTTCCGAGTTTATAAAAAAAAGTCTAATATGTAAATCAAAGACTTCTTCTCACCCACGTAACAGAAGCTGCAGCTAGCTTGTTTTGAAGTAAGTGGCTTCAGCAAAGTGACTCTGAACAAAAAAATGTCTCCAGATGGTTCTAGTGAAATACCATCTGAGCGTTATTATCAGGGAGATTATTCAATTTGCATTTTGACAATATCCATGCATGTTTGGCACATTGAAAATCTGCTGAAAAATAATGCCTCGCTGTTTCTATTTGAAAACATTAAGTTATGGTGTATACCCTCAGCAAAGGTTAGCCACTTAAGTTAAAAACTTAGTGAGTAAAGAAAGCAGCAACCTCCAGGGAAGGGCAGATAGTACAGAGAACAATACAGGGGTCCATTACCTCCTGTCTGTACAGCTAGTTTTAATGGAGCTCTTAGCTGAGCTGCAACAATGACAAGTGCCGCAGAGAAAAAGCCTTTAATGCAATTTAATCAGGGCAACATACTAACAGTCACTTTACTAGGAGATGCTATTGTTAATAGTGAAATCAAACACGAAGGAGGGAAGGGTAATATTTCTGCAGGAACTAGCAATAACCTAAATTGGCAATGATGGGAAACAATATCTTCTGAGCAACATTGATTAACTGAGATTAAAACGATACTGTAGAATTACAGCTCCTTTTTGAATGAGAACAGATAACACAAGTTAATTACTGTAGGAGACGAGGAGAAAGCTGAGCAGTATGCTAATCATCGCCACACAAAACCAGAAAAATCACCTCTCTCTCAATAAGGTTTTTCTCATCCACCTCTGAGACACTGCACCACATCCTCTGTAACTTACCTGAGGGCAGCAGCATGGTAAGTGTCAACATAATCTGAAATGAAGAGCTCTCGATTCTTGATAACTGGGTCTGTAATAACAAGCTCTCGTCCAGAGTCTGCCAGAAAGCAAGAACACAAACAAAAAACCACCAACACATTAGCTGTAATCTGAAAGCAGCTACCATTGCTATTTTGCAGGTGTTTTTTTACAGGTCAAAGGTTGAGGATGTTTCTTAGATACACACTCCTCACTGTTAAGATGACAAACATTCAGATTGTTTACATGACCTGTGAGGTATGGAAATAACGCGATACTCATTTTTACACATGAACTCTCCCTTGCCACATCTAAAGAACTGCTGAAGGCAAAGAGCTTTTAGGGGTAGTGGATGACACTTCTTACCCACTGACCACTAGACGTGGTCACTCCTGGGTAAAAGGAACTAAGGAAAATTAATTTATCACTGACTTCTGGTTTCCAGGTTAAGGTTTTGGTTATTTTGCATATTTAACCTAAAATCTTCAACAAAATCTTGACAGTACTAACTGCTTAGTGCTCTGACTTTGAGATTGATATTCATGTTTAAATACAGAAAATTCTCAGTGTTAATGAAAAGCTGGAAGACAACTTTTCCTATGACTTCTTTATAATACCTTTGAAGAACACACAAAAATACTTCTCCACACGCACAAGAGTGTGACACAAAAAAGCAGCCACGTTATCAAAATGCTCACTTTTTGACACTGTGCCTATAATCCCATAGTTAAAAGTTTCAAATAAATTAGTACGGGAAAGGTTAGATTTGTGCAGCTTTTGCTAAAAGCACACACAAAATGTCCTTAATGCCTGCACAAAGGAGAACGTATGCTCAACTTTGTACTGTCAATGCACCAAAAAGTTGCTGTGTTCCATATTTCAAGCATCAACTTTAATCATCACGATTCACCTTGGAGTATCTTCAGAATTTTAACAGTTGCCTCAAGGAAATTTCCTGGTAAGAATAGAAGCAAATGTTATGTTTCCCCTAGAGGCAAGAGATAACTGACACTAGAATACATACTAAAGTTTCTTCTGCTTCTATTAAACCCAAGATCACACTTGTTTTTGCAAAGAGAAAAGGGGGAAGTTCAGCTACGAGTGCTTCAATTACATACTTAATGCAACATTAATCACAGTGAGTATTCATATGTGCAAGGTAGCATGAATGTAAAAAACCGTAGTTTTCGTGATGCTATGGGAGAATCACAAAAACCAGAAGAGATTCACAATTTCTTCAGACAAGTTGGTCTTCAGCCAGTTAGATATTAGTACGCTGTCCAGAAGGCCTACAAAGGATCCAGTGTTATTTTTCTTTTCTCTTCTCTCAGGTATAGCATTAGTATAATACAGCACAGTATTTAAATCATACCTGAAATGTATCTGATTATAGCTATGGTTACAGGACATACACTAGTTAGAACAAACAAGTCAGGTAAGAAACACTATCATCCATCTTCTAATGTATTGTTTTCATCAACAGTCCTTGCTTCATATGCCTATGCAAAAGTATTCTTGCTTTCTGGGCTGTTAAAACTTAAAATTCAGAGTACAAGTAAAGAAGGCCTTACTCTACAGAGCCTAACTTACCATTCTCATTGTGTCTGTCCTGAACCAAATGCTGATAGACTGAATCTGGGACTTCAGACTGGCGATAGTACCATTTGACATTCATAAGGAGGTGGTCCCGTTTACTCTGAAAAAGAAGGTCTAAAGGCATTACTAAAAAGGAAATCCAACCACATCTGACACAATCTTCTAAAGTATAAAATTTGTTTTCACACTGAAGAAAACCTGAGGTAAGACCCAAAAGGAAGGAAAATATATTTCTATGACAATGAAACAAGGGCAATGTGCTAATGACAGATTGACTTCAAACTAGACAAAGGCAACAAGAACCTACTGCATCATCATGCATTGTATCTCTATATATCTGACCAGCAAATACTAATCTATTCACTCAAAAAGAACTAACCCAGGAAAAGAAGAGGCAGGGATCAGAAACGGATTGAAATTTTTGGCCTCATCTTAGTCTGCTAATTTCCACAAACAAGAAGTATTAATGGCCAAACACAGAAAAAAGAATACCAATAGTAACATAATTCAAAGCAGCCATTCTTAACAGTTGTAACCAACAGATACCAGCTTTTTTTCCCCCCGAGGACACATGGCTCCAGACATAATTGTAGATATTCTTTATTACACCCCTTTACACAAAAGAATAGGATGCTGCACGTCAATCCCAGTAATTATAGACTCTGACTGCTCATGTACCTCACAAAACCAAAAGCAAAATTTACATGAAACTATCTTCCTCAAGGGCTCTTTTTTCATTTGAGAATCCAGCTACCAGTTTGTACCTTCTTAGAAGGAAACTGAAGCATAAACACCACTTAAAAGAGTTTTTAGATCAACTTATTACAGACTCTCTGCTTCAGTTTATCTTTGAAACCCTTGGTAGTCAATTCCTTCTACGGCTCCAAAACACTTGAAGAAACAGAAGGCGGCCTAAAGGGAAATTAACATTCTTTTGGCATGAGGCAACTGCAAGCACCATTTGTTTTTTCTGGACTACAGTTCTCTAGACCCTTCTAAGACTGCTCTTAAAACATTTACATTTAAAATTTAAATCACAGGTTACTGGACCAGAAAGTTCTTATCGTCTCTCCTGTTCGCATCAGCCTAGTTGTTACAGCAATTTCCACCCTTTCTGCTTAATAAAAAACATTAAAATCTTTCCATTAAATGCACTTGAAGCCTTTGATTAAAACCACATGTAATACCACAAAAAAACTGCTAGTGGCAGCATTGTGCCAGAAAAAAGTGTTAACTAATCCACTACTACCACGTGGGCTCTGTACCGAGTGCCTCAAAAAACATTCAAGAACATACTAAGCATACTTCTGCTGTACAGGAGAAACCTGAACCTACTTTTTAAAAAGGAAAAAAAAAAGAAAAAGAAAAAAAAAAAAAACAAAAAAACCCCACCAAACCAAAAAACACCCCACCACATTTGCGAAGACAACAAGCTTGTCTAATGCATGAAAAAACTCAAAAGGACAAAGCCTGAGAGGCAACACTGATTTCTGCTGCCTGCTGTTCAAAAAATGTGGTTGCAGACTTTTCTGTTCTCCTGAAATAAAGTTCTGTGCATCACAGGCTTTATGAATAGTCCCTCTGAGTTCTGAAGTAAAAAAAAAAAAAACCAAAACAAAACAGGTAAATGGTCTGTTACCCTCTTACTAAGAGTTCATAAATTCTCTCAGTGCTAACAAGAACTGCATGCAACAATGATGGGAAACATTAACCCAGCATCTCTCTGCAAATTCTCTTTGCATTTCTTACTCAAGAGGAGAAAGTACCCCTCTTGTGTTACACAAAGCCCTGAAAGCACATTCAGAAAGCATCGCTTCGCGGCACGAAAACTACTCACACTTACACATACGGACAGTTTACAACAACCATCAAAAGCTAATACTTGGATTTTCTTGGTTTGTGCCACTGAAGTCAGGTGTCTTTCAAATAATACAACACTCCACAGAGCACTGTAAAGGAGGCATAAGTACCTATGTATATGCAACCATGAAGGAGGGCTACGAAACACAGAATTGAATTTTGCTGGTGGCGGTGTTTTTGAATAGCAAATTACATCGGGGGGAAGAGAAGGACTAGAAATCTCCTCTGTGGTCTGCCAGGGGTGGTGCTTACAAATGCTGATCTACAAACCAAATCATCAAAAGTCTGAACAGCAACTGGTAGCCAATGGAGAGATCTGAGAAAAGGTAACAAGTTACTGTATCTTGGTAAAAAGAAGAGCTAGTCACAGAGAGGACGAAGGTGGCAAATGATGAATGAATGGATACAACCTCATATGTAACCTTACAGCGATTCTGCTACGAGGGGACAGTTTTGCAAAAAGAAGCCTGGAAGTGTACAAATTTTGTGTGAAGGTATATCCTTTACGTATGCATACATTAAGATTATGTTACAATAAAAGGGAGGGATCAAAACTGTCAAATGTTTTCATTGCCTTGGCATCACACAGAGCTGCGAGATGGGAGGTCACAGCTTTATTTTGAATTAGGCCAAGACCGAAAAGGACACAGTGATGCAATCACTTCACTTCCCTGTCTCAGTTACTTATTATATCATAGAATGGCACAGGGCTTTTAGCAGCACGGGGATGAGACTATGGTCAACACTTACAAAGCAAGCATTATGATACACTCGGATAGAAGAAATTTGTGGTTGGAAGTGAGGTTTTTCCACTTCCTGGCATAAGGGACCACCTCATTCTCCCCCTTCCTCCCACAAGACCCTCCCAGTTTGCCGTTCAGTCAATGCAAAGAGAACTTTTTGCTTATTGCTATGTCTCCTGTAAGCTTCACTGCAAACGCCCAAGTTGCCCAATATGCATTAATAAAATGGAATAACAGGGGATTACACAAAATCTTATTAGGAATATTCACACATTAACACACAATGAAGGCAGGCAATATATTTACTGTGTTTTGCAGTATTTTATCACCTCATCACTCAAAAATTCCATACTCTAGGAAAGCATAACATCTACATACAGTCTGGAGCTTTTTGCTAGTTCAAGCATTTTCATTTGATGGGATGGTACTCATTTCCCAATTTGAAACTTTGTTCTCAGACTCACAGAATGCCTTAGTTGTTCCCCTCGCTGTGTTTTATTCCAAATGTTAGCAGTTATTCTGCACAGTGAAAGAGAACAACAACATTTCGTCCCCTGAAATCAGATTCACAATCAGGAAGAACACGGCGAACGAGAATGAATTTCAGGAGGCTGGCTGAACTTAAGAAGTTTTCAGGGAAATGATGAATTGCCCTACACTGCAACCTGCCAACATGAATGGTATTGACTTCTTTAGGTTGATGATGTAGTTGTGAGGCATTGTCGGGGGGGAGATTACAATGAAAAAGAAATTCCAGGGGTTTTCATAACACAGAAAAATGGCTTTTCTTTCATTACACTTCAGAAATGAAAATAACGTATCTTTAAAAACTACAGAGAAAAAAATGATGAAGGTAGAATTAGAACCAAAACAGATGATAAAAACAATAGACAATCAATCTAAATGGTGTGTATAAGCATAGATTTGAAGCCATGGCATACACCAACTTTCTATGCTTTTAACTTCTAAAAACTAAATTTTATGAAATAGGCCTTTTAAATTAATTATAAATGACAGGAAAAGATGAACATGGCCAACATACCTATCTTTAAAAATTATCAGACACATTATGTATCTTTCGAAACAGAAAGAACCACATGCTCCACAAAGCTGACTGCTCTTTGTCATTTGAATCACAGAATGCATGCATATGGCATGACTCAATGCCTCCATATATGAGGAACACAGCAACAAAAATATCTTTTACAACTGACATATGCAACTGACTTTTTACAGAAAAAAGTACCTGGACAATGCTGCAACTAAAAATACGCTGACATACTAATAAGCTGCTATTTGTGCTCTGCTGATAGCGGATGGGTTTCGGTTGTGGGTTATTTGGTTTGGGTTTGCGTTTTTTGGGGGGTGGGATTGGATCTCCTTCCTAAATACCTCTTTTTACCATGATTGCTGCTTTTTGTCCAATTAGTTTAAAAGCTTCATCTTGAAAAGTATCTTCTGTATCTACTCTCCACCATGCACGATTTTGTGGGGTTTAACCTGAAGTTTCAACCTCCCTAAAAATACAAAACGTCTGTCTTGTTTTTCACATTTACATCCTTCATTCACAGAAATTCCTAGACATGCCATTTTGTCAGCCAACTTCCTAAATACGTATGTCATTTACAGAGCAGACTATACTCAGAGGTGTCAAGGTGCCAACTTCTGTGGTAGACTATTTATTTCAGAACCATGTGCACACAAAAGAAATGTCCCCTAGTTCATAAAGTGTTACTTTTTTTTTTTTTTACACCTTTACATATGAAAAGCTGCAGATAGTCATATGCCAAATTCAGACTTGCAGCAATCACAGCAATGGCAAATGCTTTAAAGTGTCTTTCTGTCAGCTCAAAAAAGACTCCTTCTGCTACAAAACTCCGTTCTACCCTGAAATGAAAATATTGTCTTGCTGCAGTACTCAAAAAGCACTCATTTGGGGGTTGTTTGGTTGCTGCTGTTTTAGTTTTTGTTCCTTTTAAAAAACATGAATCAGTTTTGGACATTCAACAAGAATTAGATAAAATCTGTAAATGGATTAAAGCATCCCAGTTCACAAGCATCTGGTCAACTTCTATTTAAAAATGAGCCTCTCCCTTAAAAGGGAGAAAAACCAATCTTGCCCGTTCTTTTTAAAAGTATGAATGTACTGATTTCCACAGCATTTGTGACAATTCCAAGGTGCCAGTTTTCTTTTAGAATACACTTGAAAACAGAGTTACTGCACATTACAATTCATATCTTAAGAGATTCCACATTCTCTGCCCAGGGTTATGACTAACCAAATTGTGCAAATGATCACAGATGTCCTGCAGATTCTCTCAGAGGGATTTAAGCAGTATCCTTCATTACATGCCCTATTTAGATACCATGTTAAATCACAACTAGCTTTGGAAACAATATACCAAATGCTGGAGATGACAGATGGGCATGCTGGAGTCAGTGAATAGTAGCTATTTCAAAGAAACAAACAGCAAAACAGAAACAAGAAAAAGAACATCTTTCCTTTCAAATATATTTTCAACAATGAAATTTTTTGATCAGAAAAAAATAATCACGTGATTAATTCTAAGCTACCAAATTATTTGTATTATTTTAACAAAATGGTAATGACTTTAACAGTCACTCCGCTGTTCAGAATAAACATCTTGTGCATTGCAGCATAGATGCTCTGGCCTCACAAAGCCAGTTTTCAAGTAGACATCATTTTTTAACACTACAAATTAACCCAACCCTTTGGGGCACTGTTTGTCTCCCACAAATCATTGTTTCACACAAACAGTTCTAATTATGCTCCATGACACAGTATTAGCCTGACTCCAATACAAGTGGTAGATTTGACTTGCTCCACTTGCTGTGCCCCAGCCCTCCCTGGCCCTTCCCCTGCCATGTTGAATTGCTACCCATATTTCCAGTCCTACTGTAGAAGTATTTTTACAGTTACTCAATTTTGACATTTACTTCAAATATTCAAAGGAGGGAAAAAGAAAAATAAAGGCCACTCAGATCAGATCCCCTGGGGGAAAAAAAAACAAAAAAAGCAGAGGGGGGACACAAATGAAACTATCTGGCAATCAGGAGCTAAAGAGATACAGCAAGGATCATTTTTCCTCCCACTCTGCAATAGCACATGCAATTTCAAGTTCTCAGGATATCTTTTTGTAGGCTGTTTTCTAATTAAATAAGAAATCTGATCAGCTGTTTGTAAGCCAAGAAAACCCAGCTTGGAAATAGAGATTAATACTACAAATGAATGTTATTTTTGCAGCTTGATTATTTAATTCAGATGCATGCATATTAACACATAATTACTTCTTGCAAACACAGAAGCATTGTCAAAAGTAAGGGCTATCAGTATTTGGCAAGAAATAAAAAATAAGAGCACTAAATACGGCAATGTGCGGTTTAATCCTCTCTACCCCTCAAATACAACAACGCAAGAAGGCAGCCCTTTTGGTTCCTGTCCTCTTAACCTGAACCAACACAAAGACTGCAACCTTTAAACCTGCTAGTGTTATCTAATGACTATTCCATCTACAAGAGCTTTTCTAATAGAAACATGCCTTGATGGCTTATCTCAGTGCACAAGGCAGGCCACAAAGAACCGTCGGCTTGATTGAGCGCAGTAATGGAAGGCAGGAAATGAGAAGCCTTGGTTAAGCCGCGGATAATCGATCAGTGTATTCAGTGAAGTGTGAGCTGAGCTGGGAATAAGCTGCCTGGGGTATCAAATATTGCTGTTTCCAGGGTAAAGTTCCATTTCTGTGATCTATGTAGGGGAAAGCATAATTTATTGACAAAACAATATAGGATTTTTTCACAATGTCTTGCTCTTGACATTTTGTAATTGTTTACAGCAAGAATTCCTCTTGTGTCCCTTTTATTCACAAGTTTAACAAATGAAACTCCTTTTGGAATTCATGAAGTCACCTCAGCATACTGGAAATTAATTCAGTCTTGTGCACAAATAACTCGGAGATGTAAAACAAGCATCACACTCACCTTCCCCTGAATTTCAGACTTCCACACTTAGATGCATATGCACATGAACACTCATACACCTTCAGGGATGCACCTGTCCTGAAGACTATACAAGAAACGCAGTCCTTTTGCTCAGAGCCACTCTGATTTGTTGATAATATTATTTGGTCTACATCTCTACTACAGTTTCTACAAAGTTTAAAGCAAAACTGTTTGCAAACAACACCAAACATTATATAGTATAGACAGGAGTTGCTTCCTACATAAGGAGAAGGGAAAGCGTACAAGTCCCATAAACATACCTGTAAATCTCAGCTACATACATACTGATATACACACATGCAAATATAAAACAACAATCTGTTTGCCTACACCTTTAAACAATTGCAAAACATGGCCAAAATTAGTCTTAAATCGTGACTCATCTGCAAGGTTGTGTTTTGTGCCTTGTGGGGAGATGGCCAGATAGCCAAAACCTTAGAATCCAGCTATCAAGGCTCAAGCCTTTTTAGAAACACTAGATGATATGCTACTTATCCGCATGTTAATTCATAGTAGCTGCCATATGTTGTCTCCTAGTGTGGGTGGTTTGGCATTATAGTTGCTAGACTGTCTTAAAAAAATACAGTCTTCAGATCACCAGAAGAACTGTACTATCAAAACTTGCTACACTGTCATTTTATGAACACTAGATGTTCTGGTGGGATCGCTATTATAGTCACAAGGCAAGAACTCTACAGCATGTATGACAGACAAAGAATAATTATGGTAACTGAGAACTAGGGAAAGATCCATCAGCAACTGCAATAAATAGCACTAAGACACTGCATGAACCTTAGTGAATTTAACAGTAAAGTCTGCCTCATAACAATACAGGTTAGCACTGAATTTCATTCTGCTTCAACTAGAAGTGCTTCTAAGACAAATCTCAACAAATTGAGCTATCTGAATGCATTTTTCTCTCTTCCCTCTGTCTGCTCCTCATAGCTGTCTTCCCTTCCACACTTCTACAAAAATCAACTAATACGGAGTAAATGTTACCTACCAGCTCTTATTTTTATTTAGCGTCACTCATAAATCTTCCCTTTCCCTCAATTTCTGCTTTGCAGCTGTTCAAAACATCCTGAAATAATTAAGCCAAAAATCAGCCCCAGTCACCCAAGAGTTGATATGCTCTAATTCAAAGGTGTAAGCAGTATGTAGAACCAGCTTCATCAGCAGACCTTCCCAGTAAAATCAGCATGCTGGGTTAGTTCTTTGTCTGTTGCAGACACCTCAACTGCTCACTCACCGAAGTAGGGAAGTGCTTGCAGATTTAGAGGTTACAACTCCATTTGGGTCTTTAGGTGGGAGGTGTTACACATTAGCACCTCACTACTTAGCCAAATATCACTCCATAAAAGTGGCATCAATAAAGAAGAGAGCTCTGCACTCCTAAAATTGCACTTCAGAGATAAGAGAAGCTTCATTCTCAAAGAGCTAGTAACCC
This sequence comes from Harpia harpyja, assembly GCF_026419915.1. Lineage (NCBI taxonomy): Eukaryota > Metazoa > Chordata > Aves > Accipitriformes > Accipitridae > Harpia > Harpia harpyja. The sequence goes on from NC_068946.1 coordinate 4,972,626, forward strand.
CCAGCTAGAATCAGATTCGGACAAATTTCAGACACCTCTATTCCTTTCTTCTGCTACTATTTTCTCACTGATTTCAAACCCAGGTCCCCCAATTATTTGCTTCCAAATGAACTGCCAAGGGGTGCATGTCAGCAATTCCCCTTGACACAGAGGCACTGACATTGATTATGCTGAATGCCAACAACAGGATATCAATCTGTGAATTAGGCATCATACCGAAGAAAAAGGAAACACAAGAAACAAATGAAAATACTGTTACACAAATAGTCATTCCTTTCCAAGACCTAAGCCCGTATGGAACAATAGCTTTAATATGACACTTGCCACGAGCCAAATAAAAGTTAAGCCTGTCTTTCTTGAGTCTTGAAAAAAAATTCTAAGCAGCCAGCTGAAATGGAGTGTTCAGGCGTTACCAATTTTCTTAAATAATAGGTAATTATTTAAAATCTTATTCTTTGACAGTGTGTCTTAAAGGCACAGGGCCATTAAAATTTAACAAGAAGCCTCCTGCTTTCTACTGAGACTGAAGAAAAAAAGAGAAGTATGTAAAAATTCTAGTGTATAAATTACTGGCCCAAGTTAGTTACAGAATGACATACTTACATATGTACAAAAGAGAGTATGTGCAATTTTATAAAAATAAGTGCAAACTAGAACGGATTAAAACTAAGACTACACGGGTTACTTGAAAATGGAGGGCATTAGCCATCTGCCAAAGTAGAACAGCTTGCAATCCACTGCAACTTCTAACCAGCCCTTCATACCCAGCGCTCTGTAGACTCCTCTCAGTATCAAAAAAGCATCCATCTTTTTTCATTGGAATTCCACTCATATTCACGCCCCAGAAAATGTGATCAATCAGCAACTGACATCATAATCTCTGTTTTTAAGAAGATTACAAAAGAGCTCAATTGGGACCAAACAAGAAACTACTCTATGCAGTCTTTGCCCAAGTTATTTGTGTTTTCTACTCAAATTCCCAAGGCAACTTCCTCCTTACATACAACACTCAAAATTAATCCCATCTTCCCTACTTTGAGCGGGCAGTGACACAGAAACAGAGGATCAGAAACAGGACCCTTACATCCCACAATACATCAAATATCAGGTATTAAATATATATTCATTCATAGCAATTTAACTTTTGAACAATCCAGAAAACAGAATTGAGCACAGCCTCATCCAAGTTTTCAAGGAGAAAAAGAACATTATTCATTTCAGGTAATGACCATAAGAGATTTCTGTATTTAAAACAAACTGTAGTATTTATTCCATAAACTTTTCAGCTTTACTAGAAACAAAGCTGCTTACTGCAGCAAAAACTAGCAAGTCACCCGTTTCCTATCAGTGAAATACACTTAAGTACGACAATACCCTTAAAATTTCAGTGCAATTCTAAATGACAAAAGATAATTTCATCTTGTAAAAAAAGCAGTTATGCTTAAAAACTGACTGGCTTAAAATAAAACTATCATAAGATCTTTCATTAAGGTTATGGGTCATTGCTTACTACCTCATTTAATCCCTTTGTGGTATCTTTCTGCTCCGTTTCCCTTTTATGTTCTTTGAATCCCATCTGTGGTTCATGGTGTCAGTTATGCTGAGCAAAAGCATAAAGTAACCACACTATTATGGTGTACAACTACCCACGAACAAGCCTGTTTAATTATAGCTGTCAGGACTAGAAGACAGTGTGTCCACCCGTTTCCCCCCCCCCCACCGTCCCCCCAAAGCTTCTGTGGCACAAAAAGCTTTTCCCAACTGACTGTTCCCTTCTTGCGCAAAATAAGCAGCTGCCTACACCAGTGGATCCAAATCAGTTACGTGTGTATTTCTCTCACGAAACCTGTGCAGATAAACTTTGTGCTGCCTCCATGAAGGCCCAAGAAGAAAGCAGAGTACAGATGCGCACCATAGCTGTGGACAGTCAGCTGGGTCCATCCAGGCTTACTATTTTTGTTTTAGCAAGCCCCATCTCCACGCAATACCCACATAACATTGCGTTGTGCTCGTGCTGAAGATTCTTCACAACACATCAAGCTACTGCATTTCTATATGCGCATATATACGGTACCCTCAGCTCTATTGTACAAAAATCACAGATGAAGCAGTGGAGATGCCGCATCTTGGCTATTATTTCTGCAAGTATCATAAAAGCCCTATACGAAAGACACAAACAGGAGTGAGAATTCATTAAGAGGCTGTAATTAAAATCACTACGAGAGAAAGCAATAAGCACTATTTTTGATCACAGCATCTCTGTTCACGTTTGCTGCTTCTACGAACTCCACTTTGATTACAGATTATGCCTCTCCCACAGAAGCAAATTTGGTAGCAAGCTGCTGACACAGTATTGATAGCGACCCTCCTTAACACATGGGCTTATTAGCATTTCTATTGCTGCACTGCATACGACACACATTGTACATCAAATACACTCTGTGTCAAGCATAATAAGCAAACAGTTACCTAACAACTAATGGTATTACAAATGCATTTAACTAATCATTGAATATATGCTCTGGTAATTAAATTCCATTAAGGTTTTTTAAGCATTATCCCAAAGAAACACAACACTGAAATGAAGATACCATTCAGACTATGCCTGACATTTGCCATTAAATGTCATTTATAGTATATAGCTCAAATCTAATTGCTGGGCACCACCAGCCGCAGTATTTATCACTTCTATTAAAACAAGCAGCACACAGTGGTGGGACTATTTGAAGCCATCATATACAGTTTAAATAGATTTCTCACTTTTTAAATACCAAGAGGCCACATTTTCTTTAACATCTCACTAAGGGGTTTGCCTTTGAACAAAGAGATACCAAGAGCTAAAGGATAAAACAATCAGGAGACAGTTTGCTCTGCAAACCCAGCACAGAGTTTTAACAGTCATTGCCTAATACTCAGGGGAATTTTATGACAGCAAAAATTAAAGCACCTCTGCAAACTGGCCTGCTTTGCTAGCAAGCTGGGTTTTAAAATTACAAAAAGGAAAAAAAAAAATAAAGACTGATCAGCCATATCCTGTGACTTGGCTATTTCACCACATAAGCAAATGCTGTTCCTATGAGGAAACAAAGTATATTTGGAAAACAAATGCCTGGAACATAAATGTTTCCCTGTGCAGCTTCTCAGAGGATGTAAGCATTAGGTTATGAAATGGTCAGTTACTTAAATGTTTATGTCCTCTAAGAAGCTGCACCTAACATGCTGTGTTATAGAAAAAGCTAGCATTTTAAACCAGGGGGAAAAAACAAACAAACAAACCCAGAAACAGTTTTCTACACACGTGCTTCATATAATAGGGTGTTCAGCCTGGCTGATAAACAGGGTCATTACATAGCCTTAGTAAAAATAATACTGTCAGTAATTAACATGAAACAAACCAGAGCAGCTAATCAAGAAAACAAAACAGCAGTCTTAAAAATATGTGAAGTTGTAGAAGATATAACTGTATCTTACTGTGCAGGGAATTTCTAATACAGATTGTTGCTGTCTGCCACAATATCAATAGCTAGAATTAGCAACACTAGACTTTGTATCTTTTCTTTGTATTTATATGTAAATCAGTACTAAATAAATATACCCCAAACCAGGACCACAAGCTGCAATCTAATCTAAACCTGTAGATTGGAAAGATGGCCTCCATTCATCTGGAAATAGCTAGATATTGAAAATGCTAAAATAGAAATAACTACGCTGGAGAATAAAATGAATGCATTTACCTGCCATAAAAGAAAAATGCTCAACAGAAAAGTTGGGCGAGGTACAAAGAAGAAAAAAAATAAACCTTTTCTCAGGCACTGAAAGTCATGTGTGAACATACAGAAAACTAAGATGAACCATAAGAAAAGGAGTTCTGAAACAGATACATAGTTTTTAAACATACGGTACGCATATCAGAGACACCATCTGCACTCTCACTTGAATTAAGATTAAAGTGAATACAGACAGCCAAGCTAATATACAATTCTAAGGCTAAACATTTGTCTTGGGCTATAGAACCGTCACAGCACTACAACTCTAACAAATGAAGCTACTAATAGGTTCCATTTTAAAAAGTCAAGGTGTTAATTCAGTCAGAGATCCAAAAGTAGAATGCTTTGAGACCAACTCGTAGTTCCATAAACCATTCAGTCCTCTTGTAGAATTCAAATTAATTTACTTTATTACTAGAGGCATTGGATGGAACCCATCTTTGCCAGATTCAAATGCTCTTGATTCAGAAATCATCACGTACTGTTATTGAAAGTTTATACCTTTCCCACTGTTCTGGGCACAAGGATTTATACGAAGCGTATCATCATAGCCAATTTTTTTTACAGACTTATTGAAAACAACAGGACACCTGATTAAGAATTCTGTGTGAAACCATTACCTATAATTGCAGAAACTGGCAGAGTACCTTACAAAAAAAGAAAGAAATTTCATAAATCAAACCAAAACACCCTAACCAAGTGTTACTAAAACTTAAGGAAATCTGCGTAAAACCTTATTTGACTGTTTTAGAGATAGCTCATTATTTAGATGGGTTTCCTTTTACTAAATACAATCTTCTCAGCATGACTTAAAAGATTGTTTTTAAAATCACCATGAACTTAGTTCTGCAAACTGCTTACCAGGAGCCTCACTTGGGGAAAAAAGTGTTAAGAGACTACGTAATAAAATTAGATGCTCTCCCTCTCTTTGACACATACGTTAGAGGGAAAAGCCTACTCAAGTCAGTATTGAAGCACATATTTGAGAAGCTTGTGCAATTATCTAGAGTTCTGGCCACATCATCTCTCTGACTGCTGCTTGTCACAAGCTCATGTATGTGACTGCACAGGCCTGCGTAGGGCACAGACCATGTGCTCTAACACTTTGAAAGTTCCAAGGATGCTGCCAGCCTGGAAGGGATCTCTCCTATATCACTTGGAACTGGAGAGGAGAAATAAAATTTAAAAAAAAAAAAAAAAAAAAAAAAAAGAGTCCTAGCTCACTGTGAGCCTGACTCTAAAAGGTATGGAGCTACCTGAGTATTTATTACCTTAGAAAAGTGAAATAAAATATTCATGCACTGGCACAAGCGACACTGACAAATCCATTTTCCAATACTTGAACTAATGTAAACTATAGAACTTGTCCTACAAGTGCTTTCCAATGAGTACAGTAATAAATGAATCTTTAATATAATGCAATATTAGCTCAAATTTAAATATTTACTATGCAGTTAGCATATTTCAAATGCAGGCATGCTCCAGATACTCTCCCAGCTGTTTATTTTCCTGGCCCAATGTCTTTACTGACAAATAGCACCCTTGGTTTAATCACCTCTCTCAAATCATCTCTTTTGAGCGTCAAAAGGCAGATATTAAACACCAACTACAGCTACTGTATTAGCCCCCTTCGGCATTAAGAGCAGTCAACATGTGGGGAACGGAACACATTCAATAAGGACATACCCTTCCTAATCCGAAGTGAAGATTATGCAGTACACTTACACCAAGTAGCAGGTTACACTGGAAGACTGCAGAGAGCATCATGACAGCTGCAGTTTCCAGATGAAAGATTTATGATGATATTTTACCACAGTTAATGGAATTTTGCACTTCAGAGTGTGAAGTTTTTAGCTTAAAGGCCCAAACTACCTCAAAACTCAAACAGCTTATATTGAAAGAATGTTCTGAGGGCTCAGAAAAGCACATAGAAACAGCGTCTGAAATCAGTATACGATTTTCAGATATTTTCTTACAAATTTCCCTCAGCTAATGCAGGGAAGCCTTCAATCACAGTCCATACTGGCGATCATAATCTTCTTTGATCATGAGCACAGCACGGGGAGTGAAAATTCCTAGGTTTATGAACAATTTTGTAATACAAATATGCGAAACACTGCAACACATCAGAACCAGAAAACTAACATCAAATAATAGCTTCCTTTTTTGAAAATGTATTTCTCAATCTTTTCAGCAACAGACATGCTGAAAAACATCCAAGGGAATACCTTTCTGCAGATTTCTTGACAAACATTGCATACATTGTGTGATATTACACATTACGGACCTTCTGCCTCACTAGGTCTTAAGGTTCAGACATATCAAAGTACCCAAGTGCCTCTTTTTTTTTTTTTTTTTGAAACATGAAGAATGTGAAAGCACATACTGAAGCTAGTCCTTGTTAGCAGACCCATTTTCATCTCTTTAAACTCAAAGAGAGCGATTCCCTTGAAAACCGTCACAGCATTTTCACAATCCCTAAAGAGGAAGTTCAACAGCCTTAGGTCACTAATCATAACTACAGTAGATATAGAGCATAAATTATGTCTTTCTATTTCACAGTAGTGAATCATGTATATTCTTTTATCTTATTTACTTGATTCTTTCTTTCTATAAATCGAATATTCTAGACATGTTTGTAGCCAGTAGGGTGTAAACAGCTGCAACTCCTTTCTCTAAAGTAATGTTCCAAGCATTAATGTTCCATCTCCTTTCCCTTCTGCAAGGTTATGTGTAAGCCTCATCTTAACCATTCCCTCTCATATTCTTTTTCTATATACAACAAACATTCAGATGCCACATTTATTGCTCTTTCTACTGCACGGTTACTTGTAAACAAACTGGTGAAGAATCTTGTCCATATACGCAAGCACTGTTGTGTAGATGAAGTTGCGTATATTTTATACTGCAGCTACTCTAGCCTTTCTTGGATACTTAATGCATTTCATAAAAATGCATATTATGCTGAGTTATAAACGTAGGATACAGGCTTCCTAGGATGTTCATTCACTATAAAGCATTAGCTTTCCCAGCAAAATTAGGACATGGAGCATAAGAGCAAGTGCAAGCACTTTGGTGGTGGTAGGCTATTTGAAAAAAGCCCCTCTGAATCAGATATCCACTGGAATTCTCCAACTGCAAACCACAGCAGAAGGGATGAATCTTTTTTCCCCACAGTCATCAGTATGAGACATGGCCACCAACAGCACCTTTAAAATTCAGTGGTGTAAGGAACTAAACTGATTATTTGACCTGCCAAAATCCTCACACTGACTGTGACTAGCAACAAATCCATTTCATTGAAATCTCAACTCTAAAAGAAAACACACAGCTTTGCACAAATACTTGGGTATGAAATCTAGACAAGCAAGACCCCAAAAGTTCAACAACCCTAGTGATATGTCTGATGTAAAAGGAAAGGAATTTGTCAATAAAACAACCTTCTTTACGGCTCGTCAAATCTTATTTACAATGTCCTAGACTAGAGTCTGCTGCATTGGTCGTACAGGCTGATTCCAACACTTGTCCCAGCAAAGATCCTATATGCATCCTAAGACTCAGACATTACGTCCACCCAGGGTTTTACAGCAAAACTACAACTGTCATATTTTGTGTTAAAACTCCAAGAACTTCCAAAGAGCTCCATGACATTAGGCTCAATTTAGGGTGCCTCTTTCATCTCTCTCCGCTCTTCCGGTATTTCTAAGATGTCTACTGACCTGAAGAAGTAAAGAATCAACCAGAGCCGTGAAGATTCACTTATCCAGACAACTGCAAAACGGGTTAAGAAAATAATAGAAAGCATACTGATAACCAGAAGAGATACACGTATCTCTACAATTGTGCTGTTCCAGCTTTATACATAAACAGCAAATTAGTAAAGAAGATTGATTTGACAACAGAATGTATCTGGAAAGGTTAAGAACCTCCCTTCCAATCTTGCTACCTATAATTAGACTTTTTGAACCCAGGATGCTTAAAACACACCATCTCTTAAGTAACAAAGTAAGTACTTGACACACCACACAGTGAAAAGAAAATTCCTTTTACTGTTCATAAAATGCAAACCATGCATGGAATTTTGGTTCAGCAAACTGTAAGCTGTCAAATAGGTTAATCACAGGAGGTGCCTCTGCACCTTCTCTTCAGTATCAGGAAATGGGAAAAAGAGATATTGCCACATGTCGCTCAAGTCAATAGATCACGTACTACTACAGCTCATGTTTCAATTGAACTTTATAATACTATGCTTAACTACAGATGACCACCTTTTAGAGAGCACGCTGTAAATTGCTGCGAAGGCATTCCCATCATTTGATTAAAAAAGGTCAAGGCTTCGTCAAGACTCATCTCAAGAAATCCACAGCAAATCACAGCTACAGGAATACAATCCACCTCAAGAGGCCCAGTCCATTACTCCATTTACCAGTCTGCAAAAGCGCAGAGTAAGTCCCCTCTCATCATCACAATCTCTTGCAAAAATGGCAAATGCCGAAAAATACTTATTTTCATAGCCTCACTCTTAGACCTTTGTTTTTGAGAAGGATCCTTACATTTAGATGGATTTCTGCTTCAAATTTTATGAAGTAATTACAACTGGTATTTTGCTATTTTAAAAAGGATGTTTTACAATTAAGAAAGGGAAACACACTTTGTTGTTTTATACAGCATTCCTTACATGAGGTATATTAACAATACATACAGGTGGATTGAACAAGAATTGCTTTACAGAACAATACAGCTTATATATTTTCCAAAAGGAAAAAGTTCTAATAAGGTTTAAAATTTACTTAGTACAAGTTTGTTTGTTTTAATAATTTTGCATTGCTTTTAACCTTAAAATGTGCCAAGAAACAAGACACTGAAAGGAGTAAGATTTTAAAAACCCACAGAAGTTCTGCTTAGAAAGCAGAGCAGGATATTTATGCACTACTAATTTAATTAAAGAGTTATTTTCCTTTTAAATACCCTCTAATGGCCCAAAACGAACTCAGGCTGATTTAAAATCAATCACTTTAATCAAAATTACAAGTTCAAATTCTCCATGGAGCAGTGTTCAGTGACTACAGAGTCAAAAACGCACATCCATCACATGCCTACTTTTTACTTGCTCCAAGTCCCAAGCAGGGAAAAGAATCTGTTATCTCATTTACACAAAATGTGAATTTCAGGCTCAGGTAGACAGGCAGCTAGCCAGCCCCTAAGCCCCATTTATGTTCTCTAAACAGGCCCTCGGTAGCACACAGACCTCATGCTTGCCTTCTGTAGAAAGAAAAAAAGAATTTGCAGAAGATCTGAAACTCTTTTAGACAGTCACAAGGTGGAGCTGACTTGAAGCATTTTCCTAAGTGGCTCAATCAGTCTCTCTGCTGTATAAAAAGGGGAGATGTATTGCCTCTCCTGCCACTCAAACACAGAACACATCCCAGGTATTCAAAGAGCATCTATACTATTTTCCCTTCCACATGCCAGCATTTTCGTACCTCTCACCAGCAGCCTGCTAGAACAGACAACTCTCCTAGCATTTTTTAATCTATACAAAATCAACACGTTTTGACACAGTCTGATGTACTAACCTCAGATTTACTGAAGACAGACCAAATAATCACTCGCCTTCAAGAACATACTTGCTCTACACAACGATCACACAGCAAGACTAGGGGTAGTACACGGAAACGACACATCAGCAGCGATAATCAAGAAAACTGACATTTCAGAACATACACCAGTTGCCCAGTGCCTATCACGTTATCAAGTGCTTCATAGTAAAGAGGAACAATGGCTGATCTTTACAGATAAAGACAACTGCTACCTGCTCGAGCAGCAGCACAACAGAAAGGCAAGAAATACTTGCAAGGCAAGCTACCCCTAACTGAAGATGCACGCGCATGTGTGCCAATAACCTAATAAATGTCCCCAAGTCTTGGCATGGTAAGGAAACTAGGGAAAACAGAAAGAAAGAGTCCAACCAACTCAATATGGAGCAGGGAAGGAGGAACAGAGATTTCTGATTACACTTATGGATCTACAAATTCAGGTGGAGAGATTTCTCTACCAAGAGTGCCAACATTGCAGACACTTGCCACCTCCCACCTTCGACCATGCACTGTTTTTCTAGAGCCCCCATGACAAAAACTTTAGTTAGGCAGTCTCAGTGATGTTCTCCGTAACCAAAGTGACACTACAACTCAATGGCACTTTCTCCAATGTAGCTGGAAAAAATCAAAGGTGTCTATTTTACATATTATGCATTACTCTCTTCTGCCCATGTTTTATTTTTAAGCATCCAGATAGGACTAAGCTTAGGAAGATGCTTGCACATCTAAGCTGCCCTTAACCATACCTACACTATAGCTGTTCCAACAGTTTCACAGCTATGGTAACACAACACGGAAACACAACTCCCCACTGAAGTCATGGCTAGCACAGATACCATTTTGGGTAGCTGGCAGTGGGATGTTTATTATGTGCTACATCTCCACATGCTACACTGAGCATTTTATTTTCACAAGAGCATTATCACTACCTTGAAGAACGATATGAAGCACATCAGTGAGGTTGTCCTTTCCCAGCAAAAGACAAGCAAGCAAATGGTGAGGGATAGGACACACACTAAAATTTAGTGACCACAGCGACATTTCGCATTCCTTAAGGAAAAGGATTTTGAAAGCAGGAAAACAAATTTCTTTAATGAATTATCTTCACCAGCTTACGAAGCATAACAATGTGTCTTTGGAGACTTAGCACAGACACAAGGAATCTGACAGTGCTCAAGTACCCCCAAATGACCAGAGAGAAAATTTCAACTTCAATAATCCTAAAGGTCAGAAGCATTATTAAACATGACAGATGTCCTCACTATTCAACACTAGAGGACATGGCTAAATTTATTCTAACTCCATTTTCTCTTGCTACATGTAAAGCAGCTAATGTGCCATTTAATACATTTTTTCCCTAAAAGCTAGAAATAACAATCTTTTTTCTCCATATTTTCAAGTTGACACTTACTGATTTATTTAGCAGTCAATTATCTCAGTGCCAGGTGTAGGAAATAGCTAGGTTTACTTTGGGTAACTAGGAGGAAACGAGACAGTAGAGAAGTAAAAAAAAAAAAAAAAAAAAAAGAAAAAGGTGCTAAAGACTATGCTACCATGACAAAGGGCCTAACAAAACTGAAAATATGGGCAAGTCAAATATACAGAGGCATGTTAATAAATTCTATGGTTCCTGTATCTACAATCAAGCCATTGCTATTAAACGTGTTCTCACATACAAATTATTAGTCACACATGTCCCTCTTGATAACACAGTATGGGAAAAGCAATCTCTATTATACTCCACAACCATGAGTGGTATATTCTTGTTTTTCCCTGTTTGCTCAATATCTGTTTCCATCCTTGGCTCAGACAGATGGGAGGGGGTGGGGGGGGGGTGGGGGGGGTGTTGTTTACGGAATTTGTATCAATTGTGCTTCCTGCTTTCCTTTTCATAAAATTAGGAAAAGTGACGCAATAGCAATTTTGCAAAATTAACATGGGATTTCACATTCGGTCCTATTTTTGTCCCCCCTGCAATTCTTAAAATTCCCTTTTCAGTTCTATACGGAAGTTGGCTCTCAAAATAAAACAGTTTTACAATGAACGGGAGCAATTTTCTGATTTAAAACAAGCTGACAAGCATCATCAGCTCACATTAAGGTACTGTCCGCCATGTTATCTCTTTTGGAGTGTATATATAACGTGGTGCACACACACACAGACAAGCATCTCGCCACCGGCAGCAGTGCAAGATGTTCCAACAGCTCTGCTGTTACACGAAGGGCTTCAGCAGCTACTCGCTGGAGCCAGTGAAAGAGCTCACAGAGCCTTTGTTGGGGGTGAATCCTCAATAGCCTCCAGCCAGGCTTTCATTTTTCATGTGGCAAGAAGCCAGCAATGAAAAGTCCAATTGCTGGTCTTCTCGATGCCCACTGGTACAAAACCAAACAGGGTAATCGCATAGGGGGGGGGGGGGGGGGGAAAAAAACAAAAAAAAAAAAACAAAAAAACCCCCACACAAACCCCAACAAAACCCAACTGTCAATTATTCTGTGGTGTGGGGTTTTTGGGTTTGTTTGGTTTGGGGGGGGGGGGGGGGGTGGATGGGTATCCCCCAGATGTAGCCCCTAAGTTCTAAGGTCTGGATTTCAATTGTAAAGATCTAGGCCATATGGAGGGGAATGGAGGAAGAGCTGGAGTTGAGCCCTAAAATACATACATATAATCTTAACTTCCAGCTGTTTAATCCTTATTCTTAACAACCCTACCATCTGTTTTATTTAAACCCCCAAATATGAATATTCTCTCCCTTTCTAAAAGGCAATGATGCAATTGTGACATAACATTGCAGCTCTGTATTAATTAAATTAGTTGCATTGGCGCATTACACTGTCAAAGCTACTCAGAAAAACAAAACAAAAAAAACCCCACAAAAATGCTAAGCATTCTTTACTTGACGAATTAATGCCACTGATGAAATTGCAGATCTCTGCCAGCATCAACCATGTCTGAATACAGCATCTTCACACAGCCCTGTGCACTTTGGGAATGCAAGATATGCTGGTTTAGCTACTTCAGAATGGATAGTTTCTGCTCCTGCCTTCAGAGGATATAAAACAAAACAAAAAGAATGTTGCTATATTTTTCAACCAAGTTCAGTGAAACTCCAATACCCATAAATCCACTAAGCAGCCTCATTCCTCTTTCTTCAATTCTGAACTCTCATCTGAAAGACATTTCAAATACCTTGCTAATTTAACACACCGAAAGCAAGCAAGTCAACTCAGCACTTGAAGAACAGTCTGTTACTACAAAAAGATTTTTTTTTTCATGTATGTGACAAGACCAAACCCTACTGTGTACCACAGCTTAATATCTGTATGAAACTTCAAAGTGTCATCTGGGCAAAAGTTTAAAAAAAAAAAAAACAACACACCAAACAAACCTACAGAGAAGCATTGTAAAAAGGAAGGGAATTATCAAAATGGATTCATATGCATCTGAAATGATTTTAATAGAAAATGCCCAGCAAATCTCCCCGCACTGCTGACAAATCACCAGCTGAGGTAAATCCCAGGTAATGAAACATTGTAAGAAAGGCTCTATTTAATAATTTAGCCCCTGTCAAGGAGTTTGTATTGATTCTTGTTTTCAGCACAGGGAGAGAATGTTATCTTCAGCCTTACGGCTCAATGACAGCATCAGTGAATTTAATCACTGTGCAGCTCTTGCCATGCAATCCTTAAACTGTCACCTCTGATTCTTCATCATTCCTTGCTACTTCGTTCAAAGCCCCCTATACCCACATTTTCACACTAATCTCCCACCCCACACGTGCCCCACTGTAATCACAGCAGCATTTCCATCTGCTTCACATTAGACATAAAAGCCGATCTCATTTGCAGACTAAATTTTTTATTTTAAATAATTCAGCACTCCTTCAAATGTCTCATTCGTCTACCTCTTATTAGCAAGTCTGCTCTGCACCTTAACAGCAAACTTAGCCATGCTGAAGGCAGGATTGAGCAATCATGGGACAGCAGTTCTAGCAAAGGTTTTGAGTAGAAAGAAAATCTTTCAGCCTTTTCTTGGCTGTAGAAGGGGAGATGAATCTGGAGAAGCAAGAATCTATATTAATCAGCATTTTTTCCAGACCAAAAAGGAAAGGTCATGCTGCCTCATAACTGGCCAGGAAAAATTAGCCACAAATTAATTCAGCTGCAGTTCAGGAACAGAACATCAATTCATCTACAAAACAGAATGAGGCTTTTAAATACATAAACGCTTGTGGCTACAGAAACCTCACCCAGATATTTGCATTCAAAAACACCAGCTCCTGTAAAAGTGCAGAGAATAACAGATGTAATTTTAACATGTTTGCTAAAATGCAAGGCTGTACGCAGGAAGAATACAAAGGAACAGAAGCACATACTGCATAATTCAGAAAAACAGGTTTCTTTTAATTTTTCCTCTTTATTCCAGGTGAGATGCAGTACTTTCCATTTTATAATCCTTTGGATCACAGTAAAATGATCCCACAGGCCCACACAGACAAGGTCATCATACACAGATTTTCTATTACAGGGCACTAGCGGCATTTCACAACTGTCTTTTTATGCACTTCTGCCTTTCCATCCAGACTATAAATTGTTACAAGGCCCTGGGGCAATCCAGCTGTATACTCCATTCAAATCAGGCTTCAAGGAGAAAGCACCACAGTCAAGATGCTTCAATCAAGTAAACACAGAGGCACAAAGGGCAACTGCATCACAATTAATAATGTTTTCTTTTGCATGGCAAATTCACCATTTTTATGTTTTAAAGTTTCTCTCTGATGCTCAGATTCAAAGTGTTGCCCATTAGCATTTTAAATGTGACATCAAATTAAGTCAAAACATGATAAATCAGAAGCATGCTGCGGAAATCCATTTGCTGGTTGGGTTCTGTCTCTCTCTGGAAAAAAGGAAAAGCTTAAAAAGGAAATTTGGACTTATTTATCAAACACTAGAAATTCATACCAAGAACGGTTTAAATTACAGGATTAGAGGACAGATTTGCAAGATGTATTATATTTGTATAAATTGGCTTGTATCGTGGTCAGAGATATCCTGTTATTACCAGCAGCTATGTATTTCTTTTGGCTGTCAGTTATCACCTTTTGGTTTTGTTGTTGCTGTTCTTGTTACTTCTCACTTCACCTCTACTTGTTATCGCAGAGAAAAAGCATATGAACTTCTTGGATGATAGTTCCACTTTCATTTTGGATGTGTCTTTTTTCCCTTTCAACTTAGAAGGTAAGCTGGAATTGCCTTGGTTTCAGTAAATTAATCAGAACTCTATGTTCAATACACTCTTAAAGTGTAATGTTCTGTGACTAGCTACGTTTTCAAATCAGTATGCTCTTACTTGGGATAGAAGTTAAAACTTACCTAAGTTCTACACTCTGCTCTGTTTCTTTCTCCCAAAACACTAATATTCAGTAATCTTATTTTACTGCTGATCTCTGCATACAGATAAACATATTTCCAATAGCCACAGCTCTTTACTACTTTTGATATTTAAATTGAGACAAGTAATCAAAGCTGGATACGCATGGTTAAACCACAACATAGATGCATTCCGTAATTAACATATTCATATTTGAAATGCAGTTACTACTGCTGCATCATATATTTAAGCCAGCGGCTGGTTATTTAAGGTGAGGAGAAAAGTTTGGGGATAAAACAATCTTGTAACCAACACTGCAGGCTTTTTTCTGCTGACAACACACTACAGCAGCTGCTACTGTCTCCTGAGGAAGCAGTTCGCACCACTAGACCTATCAAAGAGCTTGGTACAAAGCGTCCAGGTCTATGCTCCTCTGCACAGAGATACAAGTGCTTGCTGAAATTCTACTGGACTTTAAAGAATACTCCTGTTGGATTTCTCACTCGCATCATGTCACAGAGCTCTCCCTAAAGCCAGTTTAGTTTATGTAACTGGGGCCATGTGCGTGCGTATCTGTGTTATAAAATGGCTACCTAACCCAGTGTCGTGAGTAAATTCACGTTAATCCATCTTCACGAAAGGACAGTGCTTGGCCAGTAGCAGTGCCTGCCCACGACACTAGGTGTTCAAGCCAGTTAGCAAGAAGAGGCAGCAGGGTGATCCTCAGCTTTATAACAGAACAGGTTTCCATACCAAGGAAGTTACATCCTTCAGAATTTCTAAAACACCTTGTCATACCTCTCTGGTAGGCCCACTGAACACAAATGGCAAATTATTCAAGCTAGTTAGTCTTACCTACATATCCCTATGTATCAGTCCTGCAGGCAGTCTAGGTATTTCACACTAGTTGTAAGCTATTAGCTAGCACTATATACCGCCTCCTCGCTCTCCAGCCTGCAAGACTGAAAGCAGCTTTCTTCTAGTTCAGTGGGGTCCTACACAAAAGAGCATCAAAAGCCATCTCAATGACCACTGTGCATGCGTATTAACTGAATTTCTGCATATTAATTGGATTTTCTCTTACAAGACAGTCATCTAAGTTTTAATCATGTATTTTCATCATCTGGAAGTAATCACAATCAACATTTTAATTAAAGAGAATGGACTGAATTTTAGGACTTGTTAACCATTAACAAAGACATAAACTTCACTGTTTATAATACACTGATTATAATGCAAAAAAATCTGTCAAGGTTTAAACTACAATAGAAAACCATGGAATACTACTATTTAATAAAAAAATAATATAGCTACGAAGCTATATCCTCAGTCTGATGAGAACCCAAATCTGTTTCTTCAAATGGCCTGATCCAAAAACAAATTTAGTGAGAACTTCCATTTTCAAAAACATAGCGTTCTTAATTTAAAAAAGAAAAAAAGGACTGGGGGGGGGGGGGGGGGGGGGAATAGGGGGCTGGGTGCAATGAAGCAGCAACAAGTACTGGTGTATGAAAGAAACATGACTGGCTGAGCAGATCCTCAGCTATTTCCTCAAGAAATTCCAGATACTATTCTTCTGCCAGAAACTCAGAACAAGGAGATCAAAGTGATTTTGGCCAGGTTTGATTTATTCTTAGCAGAGCTTAGACTTCAATTCAGAGACCACAATAACAGGATAAGTAACTGAAGTTAGGCTTACTTCTGAAGGACTACATGAAATGAGTGAAGATAGTATCAATTCTGGAAAATTAGCATTTGGGGGAATGAAGCAACATTTGATTCCCAGCTACTTATTTCAGAACTATTGAAGTTCAAAACCTTAGGTCTGCAGACAATTCACCCCTCCTCACTTCCTCTTCATTGCCAACTAAAATATGACTCAGTCATCATTATTCTGCTGTGTATGCTTTGATCAATGTATTTGTAGCACCACAGAATATTTAAAGAATACTTTGTGAAGTCTGTAGATTTTTAACTCATGCCAAATTAAAGTGAACAAAACGTATGCTTCCACAACTTTGTGATGACTAGAAAATTTGTATTTATGACAGCAGTACGTTGACGTTGAAACAACTGCATTGTTAGAAATGCAGTGGTACTATTGCAGAACTAAGTGAAAAGCAGCAAACTGATATACAGGAGACACCTCTTGATGTAAACAACCTTAACATTTTCTCAGACAGAAAAACTAATCAGAAAAACTTGTGGGAAAGGTATTTTAAAAACACACACCTAAGCATTAACTGCTTCCATTTTACTGACTTGCCCATGTAATTTAAACCCCAACCTGCAAGATTGTTCTAGAACAAAACAAACAAACAAAAAAACCCCACAGTAAGCTAACCCTGAATTAAATGCTAATGGATCCCAGTTTTACTACTCTACAAAACACCATTTTCCTCCTCCTTACAGTTGTTCAACAGTCAAGTTACATCAATGAAGTATTGAAGCCACATTACTATACCCTTTTACAAGCTTTATCCAAATGTTCCAGCTTCCCAATTATATTTTGCTATTTCTTATAAAAAAAATAATATTTTTAAAGTAACTGACATTGTAAGAGGAACTAACACAGACTTAAAATAAACGGGTAAATAAGCATTTCCCAAGGAACAAAACAAGGTTAGAGAAGTTGCTCTAAAGCTAATCATAACCTTGCATAATCCAGATTTACAGAAGACCACTTAAACCCAGCCACTTGTTCGGCTGCCCTGATGCGCTTCTGCTTGGAAGGAGGGAGAGCATATACCACAAAGTAACTGAGAGCTAATATTGAGTACCACCAATGAAAGAAGGAACCAATAACCAATAAAAACCTGTAAGGCAACAAACCAAACAGATTTAAGCATTGCTTAAATTGTGTGCAAAACCACAGCTCGTTCCTAATCAAAGTCCTTAAGGATAATCTGGTCTGGAATCCTGAAAGAGAATAGTATTAATCCAGAGCAAAATGAGTTAGCACTAAAGACAGATTAAAAAAAGTTCTGGGTCACAAACAGCACAAAAATAACCCAATCAGTAGGGGAAAAAAAACCCCAACTTGTAACTTGTTTGGGGTTTTTTTCGGTTTGGTTTGGGTTTTTTTTCCCCCCAAGTACAGAGAACTGTCTCATAATCTTCCGATAGGCTAAGGCAATTTCAGTTTTAAAATGTATTAAGTTCAATAATTCAAAACTGGTGAAGTGAAGCGAACAAAGAAAAAGCATTTATGGCATATTACACCCTTTCGCATGACCCAACACCTCATCACTTTAAGGAAAAGAAGCTGTACTTGTAACAGTCAACATTCACAAGTATAGTAAACATTTTAGAATTTGAGGGCAAAAATAAAACAGCAGATTTCCAAAGAACTTGCTCCTCCTAGCGTTCTGCAAAATTCCCAACAAAAAAACAAACCATCACAAGTAACTAACAAAATATCATGAGAACTTCTAAAACATTAGTCTGTATTTTTACATTTTCAATATGTCACTTCACAACAGAACTGCTGCCTTAAGAGAACACCAGAAGCACTGCATAAGAACAGGTACCCTTAGTGATCCAGCTCAGACAAAAGGACATCTTGTTTTTCTACTGGGGAGAAACACAGGTGCAAAAAAAGTATGCTACACACTGCAGTACAGCACAACACTCCATCACAAAGAAAACTAATGTTCACTTTAAGCACCACACATCTTTTTTGCTTTGGAGAATGTCTGCTCTAGCGCCATGTAATTTTTATTTAAGCAACTTGGCTCTGTAGGCAGCTAGGAGGAAAAAAAAATTATTTTCTAAGCAAGACAAGATTCCAGTGAAACACTTTCCACTCCTATCTTTCAATTCTTTTCCACCAATGCCTGCTGCTTCCCTTCAACAAAAACAGGTTAACTAACCATGTTACTATCTATTATTGCAGAAATCAAGCTTTCTAGTAAAAAAAAAAAAAAGTTCAACGCAGGTTTAGAAATGAAAATGCATACATGCTTAGCACTTGAGAGTTCTGTTGTCAGTGGACAACACCCGTACTAAATGTATACCTGAGTATTTCCAGGCAGAAACTTAAATTACATTGCAATCACTGCTATCTTAATAAAAACTAAATTAACGAAAAAAAGAAGTCATTAGCGAAGACATCTGGTATAGTAAAAAAGTTAACATAGAGACACCATTTGGAAATCTGTAAATTTTTTTTATCCAGCAGCTCTATTATTGCACTGTATTAGGTCTGTCCATCTCTGTGGAATTTAATAGATCTCTGCACAGAGGAAGCTTTGCCAACTAGATCTGGTTCAGATCCAGCTACAATGGGTTTGGCAGCATTTTTTTTGCCTTTAAAGAACCGTCAACAAAATTACCTTTATGTTAAATTCTGCTGACTGCCTGAAGATTGACAGACTTCCTATAGAATATTCTACCAACACAGCTGAGATGGTTTGTCAAAGGACTACCAATTGCCAGTAGAAAGATCACCATGCCTCTCTATCGAAGTATCCAATAGATACTGGTAATCAATTCTAGAGAGTTATTCACACAGAATGAACACAAAGAAAGTTTGTCAGAATTAATGCCGTAACTAAAATTTACGATCGATTTAGCAAGCGCCAGTTAGTGGCCACTATAGAAATCGCAGCAAAATTCTTGATTATGCAAAGACAAAACAGAATAGAAGGCAAAAGCTGAAAAATATGACCTGTTAAAGAACAGAACTTTTTTTTTAATGGTATAAGGAAGCATCTGATTTAATAGATAAATTGGACCAACGCTGCACTGCTAATTTGTTGAAAAACAGAGAAAGAAAAATATCTGGACGTTTTCTCTGCTATCCCTTCCCTTATCCATCCTGAAACCTTACCAACTTCTGAACCTAAAAGGCTCCTAAAACAGGCAGCTGGTTTTCAAACCCACTCAGATCTCAGCATGCAGCCAGCAGCTGAAATGTATAAGCGAGTTTTCACTCACTCCCTGTTTCTGCATACCATCCATCTGCTTTTTTAAGCAAAGTTCAGACAGATGAAAATAACAGAAGAGATCCAAGACACCGTGCCTTAAAAATACTCACTGTTACCTCACCCCTGATTTCCAACCCTTTACTTGGGTCCTAAACAAGCACAGCATTTCCTTGGATTCTAAGAATACTACTACATCAGAAAGGAATTGTATCTATTTAGAAAGTCTTTTTCACAGCAATTGTCATTTTGTGGCAAGGCAAAGTAAAAGCAAATGTACTTGCCTTGGCACCTTCCACTGAAAAACAGACACAAACAAAACCTTCCTTGAAGACACACAATACTTTTTTCCCCTGTGGTACCTTTCATATCACACATCATTCTAAACAACAAAAACAGTGAATTTGACTAGTTTCTTAAAACTTCACTATTAAAATGAGTCTCAGTTATGCAGTAATTCTAAAACCAGAACACAACACTGCAGCAAAACATCAAGGAACTTAAGCTGCCGCAAGCTACTGAAGTATCTTCCATTCATATTTACCATACCACCATCAATAAAAAAACCCCACCCTACTCCTATCTGCACAAATTCAAGTTCAAAGACAAGCAACTTAGTCATAAGATTATCAGGCCAGGCAATACACTTGGAAACTCCTGGCTTTCTTCCTCTGGCTGTTGAGTACTCTCCCTGTCAACTGAATTCAATGGAAGATGTGAATGCTCAGTATGTCTGCAAGCAATCCTTCTGAAATTACTCAACATGAACGCTCGCAGTAAGACAAAAGATTTCCCAAACCTGGTGTAAGTCTCCGAAAGCATAAGATAAATCTGAACTCAAAACAGAACTGAGCATTAAAGTGTTAGGACCAAAGCTCTAACACCACCAGTTTAGTTAAACACAAAGTGACAAGAAGGCAGACCTTATAAAAGCCATTGCAACATTAAAAGTTCATTCACTCAAAGGCTGCAAGCAACCCCACTATCGTCTTCATGCTTTTAAGACACAAATAGCTTTTGAAGAAGGAAAAATTATTCCTGACTGCCTTCTCACTAAGAATATTCTACACATATATCATTAGCGAGAAAAAGTGAAACAAATGGAAGTTACCACTTGTATTCACAGACAGTTGCGGGAAAAAGGAAAGTTGATAAGCATTCATATTGAAGACTAACAGATACCTTGTTTCATTCATCTTCCCCTAACCTTACTGGTGGTCCTTGTGTACTGAAACGTCTTTAAAAAAATAAAAACACCATACCTAAACCACAACACCCAAAACCACTTACCAGAACTATGGACATCAGGCATGGGGGCTGGGGGGGCAGGGGGGTCGTGGTGGGGTGGTGGTGATATCATTAGATTAACACAGTTGCCTCTAAGTATCATAGAGAATTAGGCATAACAAGAACTACAAAGTTTGACCAGGAACTGAGTGTGCATTTTCCTTCTCGAAGTCTGAAGCGCATTATGCCAAGTAGATGCTAAACAGCAAGTTTGAACTACTACAGATGGTTTTCAAAACTCATTACTAGCACTAGAGAGTAGAAGAGGACAAGCAATAAAGGAACAAGCGGAGTCCCTTCTGTCATTCCACAGGTTTCAAATCCCTGCTTTTTCAAAGTGGTTTCCCAGCTGCAAGAATAGTCAGTGCATTTCTTAAAAGCATGCCAAGAGGTTCACATAGCAGAACAGTATTCCTATCGTACCTTTGGTGCTGGTGTTATTTAGCTCTCTCCCCAAGAACATCTGAGACTATCAACACGTTATTGGAAGTGATTCTGAAAGATGATATTAATCTTACAGCACAACCCATGTTATGGAAGTACTGAAGCAATGGCAGACCAGAAAGGACACGACAGTTAATTTAAGTGCCACTTCTTGTTGACAGTTTCCCTAAGACACAACACATCATAGTTAATCATAGTTTACTTCTCAATTCCACAAAGTTATTTACATGAACCCCAGAAAGCTTGGAGGAATCCAGTACCACAGAAATGGCAAAGACAAAAGAGGATAAATGTTACCCGTGACAGTTTCTAACACAGTTAAGCTGGATTGATCTAATTGCTTAACTTCTTCCCACATGGCCAGCCTTAACGCACCATTTGATTTTTTCACTCAGGAGACAGACCTAGAAATCTAGCTATCCTCCTCCAGTTGCCCTCAATGCTTGGAAGCCAAATCTGCTGCTCTTCCTCCCAACCTCAGCTTATCCTAATACAACTAATACAACTCACAAAGGGAATGACCGATCTCTACAGCATCACAGGTCTGCTTCATGTGAAGCAACACACAGCAACAAAACACAGGATGGCAACAGACAGATGACAAAGAAATTACAGTAAGTAAAGCTTTATCACAAGGATTTTATGGCCATTGATGAAGGGCAGTTGCTCTTCAGGAAAGCAAAAGAGCTGTTCCTCTAGTGTAATTTTTAGTAGAGCTCATTCATCTTAAGGTAAAGAGAAACTTGTGATGGAAGTATAAGCTAATGCAACAAAGTATACCATTTTACCTGCCATAATTGCTGGAACTCCAAAGAGCATGCATAGGAAAACAATTATTGGTTTCTCCAAGACTCAAGAGGCAGACACTAGAGTACAAAGGTGCTCTGAAATTATTTGTAACATCTGCTTCTGGAGTAGTATGACTTCATCAAGTTGTAAGTAATCTCACCCCTTTTTCCACACTGGTATTTGTGAAAGCAAAGCAGGCAAAACAGTTCTAACCACAAAGATGCTGTTTCTGTTACAACTTGAGTAACATGAGAGGGAGTAAGCCCATTTACAGGGAATGCACCACTCTCTACTTCAGTATTTGCTTCTACCTCTTTGCCTCCTGCCATCTGTCTGTCAAATGAAGGAAGCTTGAACACTAAACTGGAAGGAACTGCCAGACTTCATAGAACCAGTTTCTAGTTCCGCAATAAACATAAAATCGTATCTAATTATGATTTAAGATCTTACTGGAAAAAGCAAGTTAAACCCTGGTTTACTTAAGAATGAAACTGAACAGTACTCTAGCCTCATCCCCAGAACGAGCCCTCTGTACCTTTTACCCTGCAGGATAGCACGCATGTATCAGACAGCATTTGCATGGTTGTTTTTAACTCCCTCCTTGTGGTTTTTTTTTTTTTAAATGCAAGCTTACATTCTTTGTTTTTATCAGTAAAAAACCATCACCACCATCAACTCCTGTGCCTGAATTGCACCTAGAACACAGGAAGTATAGGGTAAGACTCATACACTCAGCCAAAAACTTTTAGTTTATGACAACTAACATGATAACGTACTTAATTAGTAGGCAACATTTCAAAGCTGTTGTCTTTAACTTCCCTGCTTCGCTTGACATATTTAGCTGAAGGCAAAACAAGACTCTTTTCCTGTTGGTATCTCACACTAGAAGAGAAATCAAGTGTCCTTTCCACTGTACATCTTTCCTTTCCCCCAACAGTAAAATCAACAGTGACAACACTGAAGATTAATTTTTGTTAGTATAATCAGCATCAAGGGTCTTTTTGGTTTTGTCATTTTTACAGGTTCCTTTCATTCATGTCAGTAAGAAGAAAAAAAATTCTAACAGAGGAATTAAAGAACTCAGAGCAGGCAAAAGTAAACATAAACCAATCATACTACTTCCATGTGAAAAAATATGCAAAATTGCCAGCAACCCTGATGTCATATCCTTTGCACATTGAAAACATGAGAAAAGAGAAACCACTCAAAAAAATTTTAAAGGTATTAAAACATACTGCAATACACTTCCCACATAGTTTTGCAAACAGCTTTAATGTGTTGTAGGAGACCAATGATGACAACAGAAGCTTCAGCTTTTGTTGTTAATATCCTGAGCAATTAATGCAACTCAGCAGGAACTTATTGCCCAGAATGGCAACTATCACATTGTAATTCCAGTCAGACACAAAAGCACCTGCTAATGTGCAAGAGTAATACAACTGTGGCTTAACCCGTTGCTAGAACCTGTGAACTACAAATCCAACGACTCCTTTAAAAAAAAAAAAGGGGGGGGGGGGCGGCAGAGGAAGCAAGCAAGCCCATGCCAAGCACTACTACGGACATCAGTACTGAAGAAAGTCTACATGTTCTCCTTCACTGTGCTCTCACAAAATAAACTTGTAAGGAGTAAAATGGAAGACTTGAGTCAAAAACCTTGGAAAAGGAAGACATACTTCGATATCAACAGATAGTGGGTGATCTACATCTCTAGACTATGCATTGATAAGAACAACATTTTAGTACATATTCAGAACTTCCATAAACCAACAACAGCAAGATGATCAGCAGTTAGTTACACTACCCAAAGCGCTGCAAAGCCCAATACAAGCATAGGCGCCCTTTGTGTCAAACAGGCAGCAGCTTCCTGCTCTGCACTGCGTAAGCAGCAAGTGGTTTTCCGTGCAGCTACAGCATACTGGGAAGAAACATGTTTAACCTTTTAATCTGAATTTGTACACTTAAAGGGAGCAAACCACAACTCCAACAAATCTGTTCTTGCACAGGTCCCTTACTTTTCATTGTTAAAGAGTTAAAGTAGTATTAAATGTTACTTTATATTTTTTCCGAATCAATCTTGTCATACTGGCATAGTTTCTCTTTGCATTCTCAACTGTCAGTACACCAGTGAGCTGAGATACACAGGCTACCCAAGTCAGCCCACATGCTTCCATTTACACAGCTGTGCTATATAAAGCTAGAGGTAAAGGCACAGCCAAATTTAACTTCCCAGGAA
Source organism: Harpia harpyja (assembly GCF_026419915.1). Lineage (NCBI taxonomy): Eukaryota > Metazoa > Chordata > Aves > Accipitriformes > Accipitridae > Harpia > Harpia harpyja. The sequence goes on from NC_068946.1 coordinate 4,997,035, forward strand.
AAACTTAACTTACTGAGCCGCAATTTCCCAACAACACTCAACTCAAAGTTAGTATTCCTGTGGGTTACACCTTAGGATGATGTAGACCACAATTTGAATTCTACAGCCCAGTTAACTACGTCTATACCAAGGAGAGATCACTGCCTTAACAGCAAAACAGCTACTATTTCAGAAGCTAAAGATTTACGCAGAAGGAGTGAGGAACTACAGGAGGAGATACAGACTAATATTGCCATCTCACTGGAGAATGGGGCAGGGAAAAGGAAGAGATGTGAAAATTTTCCTTACCAGTTTGAAGTCTTGAATGCTGCAGATGAAATACGGGGTATTCGGCCGGCGACTTTCAATATATACGCAATCTTTAAAAAAAACAAGATTTTTAAAATAATGGAAATTAACTTCTGTACCTCCAAGAAAAAAAAACCATAAAAACAGGATAAATTAAAAAACAGCTTAAGCTTATAAAGAGCCACCATTTCATTTGCATAACATGTAATTTATTCCAAGTGTGATCTAAAAATAGAAACTAGATGCTTTATGATGATAAATAAGGGAATTAACTGCATAAAAATTAACTTTGATTTGAATAGACATTTTGCTAGAAAAACAGAAGAAAGTCATATAAGACCATTCTGAATTTAGTTATCAAAAATGACCAGGTCATAACCTATGAACCAGATGAAAATAAGACAGGAAACTAATCAGATCTTCTGTGGTTAGCTTGCTATGAAGAACCTAGCACTAACATATTTTCTCTTCTAATTGTGAAGAAAACCAAGGCAACCAGTCATAGATGAAATGCAGCAAACTAAATTAGATTTACCTCAGGGAAGGACTGGGCTTTCTCAAATTACATTTGACATGACAGAAACTGCGTAATTATTTGTTTGCTTTTGACAACTGGACTTTACAAGGTTGCTGTAAAATAAGGTCTGTTGTATTAAAAACAGTCTTGGCAATAACCGCAACAAAAGCAGTGCCTCAGAATAAAATTACAGCAAGGATGGGAAAGAGGTGCCTGACTAATGATAATGACCTTAGAAATCAGAATTCACACACAGCTTGCTAGAAGGCAAAGATACTACTCCCAAAGCCAAACAAATATTTAAAGGACAGTCATCGCGTTCTCCTTTTATATCCAGATAGGTAACTGCTACTCAAGAGACAGAAGGCACAAAGAACACCACCTATTCACGAATGATTCTCCATGAACCTTTTTGTACTTCTACAGAAAAATTCCGAAGTCTTAGAGTTTTAAGACACATTTAAAAACACAACTAATACCCCACTTCATGTCTTGTAAAATCTAAACGTTGTTCAAGACATACATTTTCTAGTTCTTATGCTCCACCAAGAACATTGCTAAGGATGCATTGTTATTGTTTATAGCAATAAAACATCCTCCTTCTGAAAGAAAAAATAAACCCTTCATTAATCATTTGAAACGCAACCTGTACCCAGGCATTTTCTTGCCACTGAGAGTTAACTCAAACATTTATTTAAAACAAAGCAACTTGGCAGCTATTTAGCAGAACTACCTTAGGACTATCAAAAGTGCAGGTAGAGTCTTAGTAGCCACATCAACCAAGCTGGAAAAAGGCCAGGCTTTTCAAATCTATAGCATTTCAATGATATATGCCAGAAATACATGGTTGTGCATCTGATTTTAAATGTGGCAGCAGTATAGTATCTTGCTCTGATGAGAGACAGAGGTGTACACCACCCATCTCCATTAATTTCAGATAACTGATGTTTTGCCAGGATCAAAGCAACTTCACTGGCAAAGCAAGCCTGAAATGCACTTAGCACCTTTCCCCAAATTCTGCACTGCTTGTCGCAATCCTGCGGGTCTGGACTTGCTGCTTTTGGCTACAAGCACAGTCATAACCCAGCAACACTAGATTATACTAGTATTCTAGTAAAACACCAATATCTTCATTTTACAGCCAAGAAATTGTAGCCCGAAGTAGTCAGGCAACAGGCTGAGATTTCAGAGTTGGTGTTTGGGGTTTTTTTTGGATGAAGCAAGGAAATGAACTTTTGAATTACAGTCCCATACTTCATGCCATAAAAACTCTTCCTATTCTGGGACATTTCATGGCCACAGAATTTACATTCTGCTTATACCAGAAGATGTTCCTCTCTATCTCAGTGGCGAGACCAAGAGGGAAAAAAGTTGGAAACAGTTCTAGCTTTTCTACCAGTCATTTAAAATTCAAGTGTAAAATTTCTTCTCCATTTTCCTTTTCTGTAACTTCCCTTACCTTCCTAAATTCTATTTTCAGATCATCTCTACAAATTCGCAAGTAGGCCTTTATTTTGTCCCATGTCAGCAGTATGTCAAGGCAACGTAGCCAAGGTTTCTAAAAAACTAGTCCCAGAAAAATTAAACCTGAAACCTAGTACAGTTTCAGATGCAAAACTGTTCGCCTCCAGCATCCTCATTATAGGCACTACCCATCGAACTGACTTTTTTAATTGCAAAGCCATGACAGCAGTACCTCTTTTCCCCAGTAGGCTATAAAATAATCTCTAGGTACCAGTCTCAAATTAAGCCTGCTGATCAGCATAGCTAGAATTCCACGTTCAATTGAAGGAATTCAAAGGCAAAAGTATTTCTCAGTTATTCTGACCCATGATTTCCATCTAAACTGGAAAAGATGCTGGTCTTCAGGTGCTTACAAATCAGGTTGAGGTCAGAGCACGTAAGTATCACAGTCAGGCAGGTCACCTTGAGTTCTGCAGAAAGTCTTCTGAAGAAACTCCTCAAATGGCAAGCACAGGTCACTGTGGTCTACATCCCCCAGAAAATCTAAATGCTAACAAACAGCTAAAAGCAATCACTTCAACTGTCACCAAAACCTTGCTGTGAGAACTCAAGTATCAGGAGCTTTTAAAAAGGAACTGGGGAAAAGTTCCTTAGACCACCCTCTTCAGAATAAAATCAATTTAGCACAAATAGTACCTAGTTGTGAATAGATTAGGCAATTCCTTGACTTAAAAAACTAAATCCATGGGGCACAAGTTCCTAGAACAGATCACCTGCTCAGGAACATCCCACAACCACATACAGGAAAGTACGAATTGAGGGCCAAGTGACAGCAACAGTGCACAAAGGGTGGCCTGGAACATAGACTTTAACAGAGCACCTGAATCCTCTCAAATGCTTGGCCCTGTAACCACGCAAGGAGTCAATTCCTGCTGGTTTATCACATAACCATAGTAACTATCTGAAGCAAAGCCTGTAAATCCAAGTGTCGAATTTCCACCTGCAACACTATTTGTAAAACAGGCTTCTTCACCACACCGTTCTCCATCCATTGCAAATTGCACTGTTAATCACTTCACAACAGTATTTGATAAAGTCAAGTGAGCTTGACAAAATAGATTTTAGGCTGAAAAATCTATTGCTTATTTTATAGTAAGAGTCAAAGACACAGGATAAGAATCTGGATTAACCTGAAATCATAATTGTATCCGCATCAGTAAAGCTCCTCTCCAAGTGTACAGAAGGAATGTAATTATAGCAGAGTTGTGTCCACGTTCCCACTAGACACACAAATGTAACAACTCACAGCTTGACTGTTCCGAATCAGAACGTAGCGTTCAAATTCCAAACCAAACAGTTCTCCTGAATTTTTTTTCCTATTAACTAGAAGTTAATGTTATTTAACTTACACAAATTTAACTGAAATCTTTGAGAATTTCTGTTACTGTAATAAGCTTTGATCATTCTTTACAAAAGCATCCACAAAAATAGCACTGAAATGAATTCGTGACTTCAGGCCACAAGTTCCAAAAGCCTTTCTTACATGAGAAACACCACTACTGACCTTCCCTACGCTTGCTGTCAGTTATAGTTCCCTATGAGTCCTGGCCTCTTTTGAGAACTTCTGCACTTTTATGCTCTTTTTAGCATAAAATTGCAAGCAAAAGTAAGAAGTCAACTTCAATACAGCTAGCATCTCTTTAGCTGGTGTCCACCAGATGTAAACTTAACCCCAACTAAATTAAGAGATAGTAACAAAGAGAAGAAGGATAATGGAATCAACCAAAGAGTGAAACAATCAACACTAGAAAGGCAGGTGTTTAGAGACATTTTTGTGCTATAAGCATTAAGTAAAGTTTTTAGAGCAAAGAACTCTAAATTTTAAAGCAAAGTAAAAGGAAATGGTGAGAAAGAGTTAACTCATATTGGATTTATTAGGAATCCTTAATACCACTCTAGCATTAGAGCAGAGAAGAAGACATGGTCAGGAGTACAATCTTTCAAAAATGCTAATGGTAACCATGTATTTACTAAATATAGTGATTTGTCTTATTGATGGCAGCATCACAGGAAACTATGCTAAATAGCAAGGCTATATAGGCATCTAAGTAGTATCAGTCTGAAGCTTTCTGTTGCATATTTTCACTATCTATAATGTAACAAACCAAATGCCTTGCACCAGGAGTCTCAAGAGAAATAGAAAAAAGTTTCATGAATGTAAAATGCACCAAGATCTTGGGGTTTTTTTCTTTAGTAAGAAAATAACAATAAACAGTTTTACATAACAACCTTCAGTATCTCTGTAGAATCGCGAAGAATTACGTCCTTTTATTTCAAGTACTACTTGCCTTTTCCAAATGACCGATTTCAAATCGCGCCTAGCTAGGACTGTAGCAACTGCTGCAACAGCATGCATATGTTCATTTTAAAAGCTTGAAATATGATACATGTAATCAACCATCAACACCAGAACAACAGTAATCTATTTGATTTGTAACTCACACTTATACAGCACTTTTCATCCAAAATCCTGAAAATCCCACAGAAGCTATTAAGTCAGTCTCTCTTGGGAGGTAAGCATCTGAACTGCCTTGCACCACCAAACGCATCCTCTTCACCTCCTTGCATTGATACAGTATGATTCAATCCAGTTTAATCAGAAGCTATAGCAATTTAACCATATCAAAGTATTCCTGCACTATTTTGTTATCCCAGACTTCCTTGGCTAATCATTCCATTTAGACAGGCCTCTACTCACTCAAACCAACTGCTCAGTATCCCAGGTGAATCATGCATTTACATGATGTTCCACCACTCATTTGGGGGAAGTTTTTCAGGATTCACTGGGGAATGTGTATAAAAAGCTACAAGATTTCAGATACAGGAAAACACCACAACTTCCAAGATTATTTCTTTTTAATATCTCAGTTTTGCAAGCCTCATTTCCAGTGTTATCAGACAGCACACAGAATAAACAGCTAAGCATCCCTCTTAAATGGCTGACACAGAAGTAAGAGAATCTGCCATCTACTATGGATAAAGCAAACATGTTGACTCACTAGTATGTTGCATTTAAGTAAGGCACTGCTGGCTGCCTGCCAAGATTTAAAACAAAGATGACATCCAGTTAAGATGTCTCCAAAGCAATAGAGGCCATACAGATAAGAAAACAAGTTAATCCAGGCGCAAAGCAATGTCATGAACACTAGAAACAGGAGAAGTGCCAAAAGGAGAACATTTACAGATGCATTCACATTAGCCACTCAAAACTCACCATAAAGAGCAACTACTTTCATTTACCAAAAATCCAAAATACAAATACATTATTTTGAAGAACAGCTTCGATGTGGACCCGAGCAACAAACTGTATGTCATTTTTCTAATGCAATGAACCTGCGTAGATAAGACTTACGCCCATGAAAAATACAGAATAGCCCCTCCTTATCCTTAGCACACTGGAATGTGCTATTGCACCCTTTTTTTTCCACTGATCACATACTTCTGGAACATTTTGAGCTCTTTACGGCTACAGAGAACTTCTGCATAGTCTTAAGACAGCTTCAGTCAAATCTCATCACTACTGCTCAGGCTGCTTTGTGTCCAAGCCCCTGACAACTACAAAAGATGCCCCATTTGTCATAAAGAAAAAACTAAAATATTTAAAGTCACAAAATAAATATGCTCCTCACACAGACAAGTTTACTTCCTTTCAAATTCTTTTACTGATCAGCAGGTTTATATAACTGGAGTGACATGCACTCTCTTCACACTAAATGGAAGTCTGAAGCCTGAGGCTGTTTGTCAGCCTAAAATACAATGAACCCATATATAGTCTCCCTTCAGACACTCAAAAGAAATTCTGGTCAGTTATTTCAACATTTATTATTCTAGAAAAGAACTCACACTACAAGTATGTTTCAGACATCTATTTGCTCCTGCAATATTAATATTCTTTTCTACCAACCTTACCATTCAATCCTTTCCACTCAAAAAGCCCAACAAAACCAACCAAACAAAAAATCAAACTGACAATAAATTTCCTGATTTAAACATGTCATCAACTGAACGGCTCAGTGTCATGTCCATGGAAGTTGCTCTATGGTGATATATAATTCCTAGCCCCCTGATCTTCAAAGAAATACTATCCAACACTCAAAATGTTACTTATCTAACTACATAGAATTATGGACTGAGTGGCACATAATTGTAATTAAGCCATTCCACTTCATGCCTACTCATCCAAGTTGAGTAAGTCACTAGTTTGCCCTCTCTGAGTGTACTACGTCCGACAGCGGACTTGGTTGCAGCTACTGACACTTGGCAGCTTGGGGGCAATACACGTTCGCAGAGAAACCCTGACAAGGTAAGTTCCCTACAAACCAAAATACAGTTCAGAAGGGCAACAAATACTCACAAACACCACCACACTGGCTCCACACCCAGTGCTTGCTCTTCACTGTTCTATGACAGTCTTTCTCCAAACCCCAGCTGACTAAAAATCCAAACTCACAAGAGGCCTTGGCTTAAACATAAACAAGTTAATCCCTCTATGCATACTGCATCACCATTATTCTTTCACTTACCTTCTCCCTGCTCCCTCTAACTTGCAAGGTAGTGATAACCCTGAAATATTTTTCTTAGCCTGTATTCTGTCCACCTCCAAACCCTTCAAGTCTCCTTCCCTTCCCAGTCATTTTTTTCTTTTCTAGTCCTTATTACAGTTGCATCAACAACTACATTCTGTATTGGCTGCTCTGTCATCTGCAAAGATCCCTTGAAAATTGAACTTAAGGATGTGTTTTGTTAGGCAAGGCTCATGACTCCCTTTATCAACAGAATCATACCAGTAAGAGAAAAACAAAAGGAGATGCCTGATTATCTACATTGACTCAGTGAAGAAAATCAGCAAAACAAAGAAGTTACCGTAAAGTAGGATGAAATATAGCAGGCAAAATTGTTGCTCTGAACATCCTTACACACTTACCAAAGTATAAGTTAATTTCTTTTACTGAAGAATAGTCATCCTCACATCATCCTGCATTTATTAGTAAATAAGAGCAAGCATGAAGCAAGTAACCACACAGGAAATGGGTGTGCTATAAATTCACGCTCTGGCTTTCTCCACAGCAAGATAACATCCAGGCTTCAACTTCCAAGGGCTACCTCAGACAAGTTAACCATCTGATCTGTTACACCACAGAGTTTACTGGTGACAAACCAGCAAACTCTCCAACAGGAAGAAACTAAAAAAAAAAAAAAAAAAAAAGAAAAAAACAGACAATAAAAGGGATTTCCATAATCTTTGCCACTATGATAGCAAAATAGAGTGAAGAAATCTTAAGTTCCCTGCACAGCTAGTGGGATTCCCTGCCTGTCTCCAACCATAAGCGCATTTGCTTACTTTCCTATTTCGTGTAAAATGTCCCACCGGAGATGAAGTATTTCTACGACACATGGTACAGAGTCATTATGCCTTTGGGCTTGTGATATTCACCAGATGTGCCCTAGTTCTGAAGGGTTACATTAATATTCCCACACTAAAAGCTCCTGTTAAAATTAGAGCTTCAATACATGGGCTTAAAGATCTTTTGGAAAAAAAGCCCAAGCACCTCACTTTTCTGAACACATGAACCTTTATCAGCTTAAATGCTGCTGTTTATGTGGTAACATAACATCTTCACCATCAGAATCCTTTTACATTTCATCTAATGAGTCAACACTTGGCATCATCCAAGAAACAAAGCCTTAGGCTCTCTACACAGCACCACACTTCCACAGGAAAGATATTCCTTGAAAGCCATTGTCAAGGAATTGTCTACAACCTCCCACCATTGTATTTCAACACTCACAAGCTCAGACTTCAGTGTTGCTGTAAGCAGCCAGAGTTTCAATATACATGCATTTCCCAGTTTTGACATCCCAGTATCTTACTGGATTACAACACATTCCTTCCCTCATTTTGCTTTCCTTTAAATATTCTATGTTAGAGTTAGAGGTTCTGAAAAACAATACGCCAGATGTGTAAAAAAACCACTCAGTCTTAACAACTTAGGTACAACTTAAGGGAGCTTGTCGGACACCAAGTTTAAATAGTTCACACATCAACTCTCGCATTGTCACAAACAACAAGATGAATCATCAAGCTCATGTAATCATGTAACACATGCTCTATCTTCAACCATTCAATCACTACGCTTAAAACCATACTTCAGGTATACTTATCCCTGCAGCATATGCGTACACTCCTGTTTCACATTCACCACTTCTAACTTAATATAAAGATAGCAGTTATCCCAACACTCATTTAGTCTACAGATTCAGTTGCACCACAGTAGAAATTCATATGATGGATCTGAGAAACCATAAAAGTCTCCAGGCAAGCCCTGAGAGACTGGTTTGTTTCACCAGAACCATCCTGGATTTTTTCTTTTTTAAAAGGGGGGGCGGGGAGAAACCCAACTGTTTCTCGAGGTAGACCCCAATTCTTTGGGACACAAAATTTTATTTATAGACTTTACAGAGTCATATATATAAAAGGACTTGAGAGGGAGAGAGACAGACAGACACTCTTCACATGTGTGCATGTGTATATATATGTATATATGCTGAACACTAGTTGTGGGATAGGCAAATAATTAAAGGATATTTACATTCCTCCATTCTGGTGTCTAAAATTAAAAGGCTTAGTTGTCCTAGTGCCCTCTGCCAACCAGTGAAGAAGCATGATCAGGCAATTTTGAACTGTTCTCCAGAAATACCTCTGCCCAAGCCAAAACTAGTGGGAACCCCAAGCAGCAGGGCTCTTCATTTCCACGTCTCAGGTACTTTAAGTTAAATGCCAAAATCCTTCACCACCACCATCCAGAACAGTTAGATACGATTAAGAGCGTGATACCAGCAGCTACAGATCATTCATAACCAAGTGGTACCTTTCAACAGATCAGAAAAATATTTGCAACATGCACCGAATTCTAAACGTTGACATCTGAATTCGCCTGTATGCTTAATACAGGAAAATTACCAAACCCTTAAAAACAAAGGTCAATAACGGAAGCAGACCTCTAACTACAGCAATACATTTGGCATGATGGTTTAGTAACAAATGTAGAAACGTATGGTTTTAACTAGAAAAATATTACCACTGACAGGTAGGGAGCTATACAGTTGCCTCTCTTCCCCCCATATGGCTGACAACAAACAAATTGCTAGTCTGATCTTTTAGTGTCACTTCCTGCTGAGCAGATTCCAAGCAACACTGCTGGCTCCTTGTCAGAAAACAATGTGTTAGAGCCCTGTTCTGCAATAAATGGTTCAACCAATTTACTGTGTTCATTTCAAACTCACAGGAGTATTCCCAATGCCTGGACTACAGTTCTTATTTGGCAAATGATTTTATTATAAACTGGTATCATAGTGAATCCATTTTCTTTAAGGGGTTTTGCTGCTGTTTAATGGACTGTCAGTATAATTTAGATTTCATCTATTTAAACTCATTCAAGCCTGGCTCCTGATTGTACAATAAATGGAACATATTTCTATTCAACAAAATTAATGACAGCTAATTGTAGTCTGCAGTTCCCAATTTTATAAAAGCAACTGTTCTGCAGTTTAGGCACCCAGCTACATCATTTCCCACACCAATTATTTTTCTGCACTTTTCATGCATGTCCACAACGCTATACAGTTCTTGCAAGATGTATTCAGACGTACTTTGTTAACAATTTTCAAACAAAGCAAACATTTTCTTAGAGAAAGTAGTGTTACCAAAAAAATGCCACACTGAAAGCAAAGACTTTGTAGATGGTCAGCCACTAACTCATGCTAGGGTACCCTCCCGTCTTAGAATTGTCTGTCTTTTTTGATTAAACACATGAAAAGGGAGGAGGAGTGGGAATAAGAGTGCAGGCCACTAAGAAAAATTAAATAACCAGTTAGTCTAAGAGCTCCTTTACCAACAGATAAGCTTTATTGCACACATGCCATTTAAAACAGTCTTTTCTGATCTTTTAAGGTCACAGCAAACTTTTGCTAGAGGTACAACATTTGCTCCCGACACTTCTCACTGGTATTTTACAAATGCCTACATAGCCACGTCTCTCAAACCTGAAATGGATGGATTTCAATAGCTCTTCACAGACACTCATTTCTACAGTACTGTTGAAGACACAAAACACGAGCAGCACCACAAATACACCTATGTGACCTCACTTTTTTTAGATATCCTTAACTTTTTTTCTATTAAAAAATCCTTAACACGCAAATTACAACACACTTGAAGAACAATGGCTACAGTTAATTTCTCTGAGACCTTAAACACAATCATTAATAATAAGCCTTAAGAAACCAACAGAAGAAGTTGTCACAGTCTCCATTAAATCAACTGAACCATCTCCACAATGTCTTCAAATAGTGCATGCAATTGGCCAATACACACAAAAATCCAAAGAGATGATGGGATCAAGATTCTGTATCACTCAAGATACAGCATCTTTCTTCTCACGTACTTTTCATTTACTTGTGTTTCCCAAGTTTTGGCAATGAGTCAATGGTGGCATTAGAAGAAATCAACAGTATACAGCTAGCCCATGAAGCTGTATTAATGTGAAAAATGGCATCTTTACATGGCTTTAAGTTTAAGAAGTTCTTCTATTGGACCATGCATAATTATAACTCCATGCTCTAGTAGACAAAACAAGCACACCAAGAGGACTTGGAAGAGAAAACTCTTCTATTCCCAAGCCCACCACAAACACCAAATGGTTACTTAACTTCTCTCCCTTAGCTACCCTTTTGATAATTAAAGTGCAACACACTACAATACCACATCAAAATATGGATGGGCTTTATTTGTGTAGCCCTCGACTAGAAAAAAATTACAGCCATTACTATCTCCCTAGTAATTGGCCCATCACTTCATCTTCCCGATTAGACAAATTGATAGAGAATAATCCATTTTATAAGTTGTTGGTGCAGTCCTGAACAGAAACACATGTTCAGAAGGGGAAAACAAAATGTGTCACTTGAGTAAGGATGATTTTCACACAATACCATACTTCAAATACTGCAGTCTGTTGCCTCAAAGCCTGCTGTGATGCAAATACAGACACTCCCATCAAGTAAGTTTATGTGATATCCTCCCTGTTGTCTGATAACCTGATACTCACCTACCTGCAAATATCTAGCAGCACTGAAAAAATACCTGTATTTAAAAAAAACCAGTATGTATTCTCCAAAACAAAAATATTTTCCTATTGTTTAAATTTGTAAATAGCTCTGAGATACCTTTTATACAGAACAAATTAGTACAGCAGCTGTAAAGCTGATCTTAGAGCAGAAGTGTATTTACTTTGTTTCAACACTGCTATGTTACTTTTTTTTTTAATTTTAAAGCATAACAATCATGCTAGTATGCTAGTCAGCTGCTTAAATAAGAAATGCCCACTTCAGGAAGAAAAAAAAAATACTTTCCTCACCATTAAGAAAAGAGGAGTACAGTCACCACAGTAAATACACAAGCATAAATTTTTGAAGACAAAGAAGAATAAATATGTCTACATTTAGATCTATTTCTTTCCTAAACAAACAACACAAGTGAAAGTCTTAAATCTACATCAGCTTTCATGTACATCTAGCTACTCCTTTTACAGCATGGTTTCTGATCCTTTCTTGCTTTAAATATCTTTACTGCTTTTGGTAAAAACATCCATAACACATTTTGGACTCTGAAGGAGGAGGAAGACTAGAGAGATCCATTCTTCCTGCCCATGCTGAAACAAAGCAAAAATATTTCCATCTGTAGCTCAATTTACTTGAGATGCTTCTTTAGAGCAATACATGCTGTAAGCAGTAACATGAAAATGGAGATAACTTTTAAAGGAAAATTTATTTTCATCAATTCTCAAGTTGTATTTAACCTCCTTCATTTTCTATTCCACCTGGAAACAATAAAAAAAAAAGCAGTCTCACTTTAACACACTCTCTTCACTTAGCCTGCTTACACATAGCACTGAGTGTCAAACCTGTAGAGAAGTATCTCTCTCACCTATGAACTTTCTCCTCCATCCCCCCCATGAATACTTCTAAAAGATTTTTTCACAAGACCTGTATTCCAAAATGAAGCAGCAAAGGTTAGTCCCAAGATCAAAATTTCGACAGATTAAATTTCATTCCCTCCCTCCCCCAATTTATTAGAAAAATCCCCAGATAAAAGTTAAAGCAATCTTCTGGCATCAACTGCTGTGCTACATGGGAAACTGTAGCATCGTTCCCAGTACAGAAGCTAAAAGGAGAATTTAGTTTACTGCATACACAGGTGTTGTCATTATAATTGACCAAATGCTCCTTTATCTAATTATCAATGAAAGACATGGCAACTTCCGCAAAGTAAAAGAAAAAGGACTGGTAAATTCATACACGAGAAGTTCAAACTACTTTAACTGAAATAAAGTGAGGGCAGGCCATGAACAACCACCATTTCAAGGAATTCCTTCCCCTTAGTCCAATTTTTCCACAGTTTTTATTTCCACTGTGTTTTTATTTCAAAATTTCCATTTGCCTGATTTCATAATGGCATGCTGCATTCCCCATAAAGTATTACTTTTTGCTTAGGTTACAATCTTTCTACATTCACCCTCTGCAAGAATAATTCCCTAATGCAGCCTGCAAAACTGCTCATATCTGTGTTCCACAGTTACCTAGGTAGTTAAACCACAATTTTTCAACTATAGCTGTTGTAGTGACGCGCAAAAAAATTATGTCAATAAGGTGTTCACGTAAAGTTTCACATTCATCCTAGAACGGCTCCAAAACACCACAGCTTTACAAGGTATTTTTATTTTGCATTACAAGCTTCACAGGGAACACGTTATGAAGTTCATTTAGTACGCAACATACGTTTATAGAGTTCACATAATCCACGTTACTTTTAGTAATACTTCATTATAGTAGTCAATGGTAGTACGTATCCTTTTGTTAGTGGCCCATGTTTGGTTATGATGGAACCCAGGAATGACTCACAGATAAAGTGTTAACAATAACCTCATAGAGAAAGGCTTATCTAATATTCTCCACTTGCACAACTCATCTGTTATGAAAACACTATCACAATTTCACATAACAAAGACAATATGAAAAACTACCTGTTAGACCAACATTGGCTAAGCAATGTCCCCAGTCCCAGATCCCCAGCCCCCCCCACCCCTTGGTATGCTCACCTCCTTAGCACTGCTTTTCATGATTTATACACAACGGCCAAACAAAGCCAGAGGAATCCATTTGCTAGATCAACCTTGATCTGCACTTAAGACTCCATCTGTCAAGCACCAACAGCTGTCCACATAGAGAGCAATGCCTGCCACATTTAAGAGTAAATATGAATTCAGTAAATGCATTGTCGTCTTTTCCCAGTTTGGCTTATGTTTACTGCTTATAGTAACAGCACATATACAGAAAATTAGTTATATGCAGTTAAGTAGTTGATGTGTGCTGTCATGTAGCCTTATTTTCTACATTATTCACCTACTCACCTGATCTTTAAAAACCACACTTTTCATATAATCTCAAATGCTGAGAATAAAAACTAATTACAACCGCTGTTATATCTAATAGTACAGAACAACCACAGAAGTTTCAGCTGCATGTGGACACAGTTCTCTACAGACTTCAATCAGCTTCAAAGAAAATCCTTCTGTGATGCTTTTATGCATTTAGTTAACCCTCCTGACATGTTTTAAGACTCACCTACTAATCCAAGCCTTTTTGCTATTTTTCTCCTTCTTTAATTACTAAAGGAGGAATGAATGGGTAAAGAATGTATTTGTTTCCATTGAAACAAAAGTCTTAAAGATAATCTCTTCTTCTAAAGAAAAAAAAAAAAAATTTTTTTACAAGTTTTCCTCACCACTATGCACATATGCAGAAAGGTTGAAAACACAGTGGTGTAAGTGTGAAAAATAAGGGAACTCTTATGAACACATTAAGCAGCACAGCTCCTGAGGTTATTCCTATTTACAGCAGCTGAAAGTCTGTCACTGAACCTCTGATTATTTCAATGATCTAGTATCACGATGGTAACAGACTTTCAAATCGAGGGAAATACACAGTCCATCATGTTAAAATACACACTCATTTCAACTATGAAACTTTTGAGGGAAGAGAAAACCACACATGCAAAAATACACATCTCTATGACAAACTTGGTCAATCCACACAACACAGACAGAAAGCAACAGTCCGGCCAAAGAACTAAAATTAAAACGTACAGCTGAAAAAATAATTTCACGGCATTTCTTTCTTCTGCCCAAGCATAAAATTCAAATTTTACAACTTGCCAGAAAAGAATTAGCTTTCCCCCCACCCCCCCCAACTTTTTACCAGCCTAAAAAAACTTTCCAGAACTTCAGGATTTATAGGAAAAAAAAAAAAATCATGTTCATATTATATGTATTTTTTTGTTTAATTCTGGCATGGCCACCTTTCTCAGCTGCTAAAGCTGTCAGAATAAATAGAAGGCAGCATCTAGAAGAATGACAAACACATGGGTCAATGTCAAATACAAGCCAATCATTGTCAGAGCATGAGCCAAATCGCTGCATTTCAATTTCACCAACATTCAACCCAAATACCAGTATACCACTTATTAACAAAGTAAATAGAGGGAGGAAGCACTTTTGTTTGGGTTTCATTTATATATATTTTTATAAAGCTGATGGAGGTTTCTAGATTAAAACAACCATTTCAGCAATTTCCTCCGTTACAACAATGCAAAACATCTCGGCACAGTTATAAAAAAAGGGAAAATTTAACAATTAATTACGCCAGCAAAAACTTAAGCTTAGAAATTTAGAAGTCCTAATACTTGCTTGCTAACCAAACTGACAGTGGATTTTAAGATAGCTAGAAGAAATCTCAGTCTGACTAGATCTTTGGTAAATATAATTCTGGTTCCGCTACAATTGGAACTCCATCGGCCATACTCCACAGGACACTTGGATGTCAGGCCTGCAGATTCACACAAAAGATGACCCACCATCTTTTGTTATCTCCTCAATGTGACAGTGCAATAACGCAACACCTGCAGGCTTCAAATCTGAGCCACTGAAGACTGCAAACTCTTTCATAGCTTATGAAGTACTCCCTTTGAAAAATGGCCACATACTCTATAATCACAGAACATATCGAAGTGAAAAGTACGTAAGATCTCACTTTGATACATTTGGTGACAACTGAGCAGCAGTATTTCACAACAGTGCATCCAACCTGCAAATTTAGTCTCTCTTTCCTTCTCTGATGCCTGTCCAGATAATAGCTTATGAGGTTATGGTGTGTCCTGAACAGCACTCAGACAGAAATCTAAGAAAATTTTAAAGGGACATCAACCTATAAATCCAGAAAACCTAGTACTCAACTAAAGTTATATTTTCCAGTAGCAATATCTCACTTTCATCCTAGTGACAGTGATTTCCCATACCTTAAAAAAAAAAAAAAAGCAACTAAACCAAAAAGTCCAATAGCTGTCCCAAACAGTGATTGCCTCAAACATCTCAAAGGGCCAAAGAGACCCATTCCTATTTTTTTTGTATACCAGGCCTCTAGACGTTCCAGGATCCACACAAAGCTAATTCTGCCTCTTTCCCCACACAATATCAAACGGCACTTTCCATGTCTAACAGTCTGCACCTCTTCTTCCAGCTTCACACAGATCTTAAAACACCTAGAAAAAGAGGCTCTCATGTCAGCTATTCCAAAGCAATTTGCTAGAAAACGATGAAGTCCTATAATGCACTACTCTCCCTGCAGAAGCATTTCACCTTGTGTTGCCTCATGTGGATTCCTCTTGCTGATGTGCTGTTTATATAGCTACTGATGTCAGTGTAGAAACAGAACCTCATAAATCCTTTTAATTCCTGCAGATCCTTTTAAATGTTTCTACGTAGGCAGAGAAAACAATATTGTCCTCATCTCCAGGTGACTATCAAGTCATCTGTTGTCCTGAGGCTCCAAATCAACTCAGACTTTCATCCAACAAAGTTTTTCCAGTCCAACATTCAAGGTGCCATCACAATGACATTACAGCAGTCTGCTCAGTAGCAACAACGTCCTCGGTATTAAGTTCTGTGGCTTTAATATAGTAATACCCCTTCCTGACACACTGAACAGGTTGAGGGTGAAAGGGGACAGGGACCATACAGCTTCCTCCAGCAAGAAAGGTGTGCAAGAGTTCAGAGAGCGAAAAGGAACAGGGCAATAAAAGTATCCACACAATCAGCTATTATTTTGATGCAGGTATTTCTGCTATGTAGTTTTTCTGGAATCTTAACCCATTTACTTCGTAAGAGCAATTTATTGGGATAATGAAAAGAAAATCTCCATATTCAAAGACAAGCTGAAGAGACACAAGAAAAATACCTCCATACATCAGGTCCTTGTAAGACTTTAAGCAAGTTGTTGCCCTCCAGAACAGGGAGAGGAAAAAAGCTTCTCTGGAACAGTATTATCAGTACATTTTTCATCTTTCATTACGCTGGCCAGAAATTTAAAGTTACTGACAGCATTATTTGTTTTCCATCA
The DNA here is from genome assembly GCF_026419915.1 of Harpia harpyja. NCBI lineage: Eukaryota > Metazoa > Chordata > Aves > Accipitriformes > Accipitridae > Harpia > Harpia harpyja. The sequence goes on from NC_068946.1 coordinate 5,013,872, forward strand.
CATGGCTCCCTCTTCCAGCTAGGCAAGTTACTCTCTTAACCAAGTTTCAAAAGCAGGGCCTATACACAAGCCGCTATATTACTCAACAGTGTTTGGAGTAGCATGGCACTTGGAAAAAGCCTGGACAGCTGTTCCAAAAGCACCTTGGCCACTGAAGTGCAGTACAATACATTGACAGGCATTTGATTGACAGCACTTCACTACATTCTTCTATAGAGAAAAATCATACACTGAGACCAATTGTCTAACCCAAACAACAGATGTAGTTATAAAGTCTGGTTTGCACAGCAGAGTATGAAAGGATTCAAATTTGCTTACAGTCTGACAATCAAAAAAGTAGAACTGCAAAAAACATACTACAAAACAAGACCACCAGTTTTAGAGTACACCCAATTAGGAGCCATGTGTTAACCATATTGCACATGCATACAAACTGTATGGGAAATCAACCCTTTCAAACCGTGCTGTATTTTGGCAAAAGCCAGTAGGATAGAAGACAATAAATCTGCACTAGAAATGGAAGGAAATCCAGCATTAAATAATCTAACTGAATTTAAGAGAAGAAAAAAAAGTCTCAGTCTTGATGCAACTATCTTATACTATCATTACCTTATGCTAAGGAAACCTGTAAGCAAATCTGAATACACATGGTGCAATAAAAATTAATTTGTTACCGTAACAGTCATTTTGACAAAAGCAAGATAAGAACTGCGAGAAAAAAAAAGAAAAAAACCCCACAGATTAGATGTGGAAGGAAATGGGAGTGAGGTTGTGGAAACTGAGAGGACAGATGGGGAAGTGGGCCAACAAGCTTTTAGAATAGGCCTGTGTGATTTCCAACAAAGTAGAGAAGATTAATTGCACAGTGTTGTCTAAGCTCTACTCAATAAATTTTAATACAGGGTTTAAAAGCTATGCATACACTCATATCTATGCAAATTAATAAGAACCATGTTTATCTAGTAACAATATAGTGTAACCTTTCATTTGAAAAAATTCCAGCGATCTTGATGATCCATTTATTTACAGTTTGTTTGCTATTACTCAAATACAGCTGCTGGGCTCAGCACAGAAAAAAGTAATATTAAGTGTTGGATTAAGTACTATACAGCAATGGGGTAAACATAGAATGAGATTTTAACCAAGGACTTCATAGCAAGAAAATGCAGATCTTTAACATTCATCCATATCAGATAAGAGTATTTAAGAGAGAGAATCAAACGAATGGAAAGGATTTACTTTCCTTAAAGCCTAAAAGATGTCAGCTGAAGACAGCTATCCGTTCTGCACACACCTCTAATTTTCATCTTCCTAATCCTTGCTATGCAAGTCTCATTAATTTAAACTCTCTTAATCCCTCTTAAATTTTATGTAATATCTACCCTTAGGTACAAATATATCTCCCTATATGTAACCTAGCCATAAGAAAGAAACTAAGATTATTCTTCTGTAACAGATGCTAAAATTGCTTTAGAATACATTACGCACTGGAATGTGTATTGAAGATCTGACACCTGTTAAGAAATTACGTTTTAAATGAAATTTAAAAACCAGTATAGTTAATTAAGGTTTCAGCTAGGCTCACGTCTCTCTCCAACAATGAGCTAGCCAATAATGTGTTCTCATTGCTCTCTGCACTTTTCAAGACAAGAGACAGACCCAAGTTTAAAAAAAAGCACAGAGCAAACTGAACAGAAAAGTTTCAATGCCAGGGTGCAACTCTTATGCTAGTTGCTACTAATAAAATTTAATATTTAATAAGCAGATTTTTTTAAATTACAAAATGGGTATGAAATATCTCAATTATCATGAGTTCTACAGCTTTCCTTGTTCTTTCACTAGATAACCTCCTACAGATCAGATACAATCACTTCCCCCCATCCCTTTTCTTCAAACAGTGCAGAAAGATGGGCAAAAAGAAAATGAAGCAAGCTGCCCGTAGCCAGCGCTAGTCTTAGTTGAGACTAGGCAGACCAGCTTTCAAATCCGTTACCAGATCACACAACCTCTTCCAAACCCTGCCAAACAACACTCATCTAAGGAAGAATTGCCCCCCAAGCAGCCTGCTCCCTTATCATTGGTTCTGCAACCACCATCACCAAAATGCCTTTGGTGAAGTACTCTGCTCATTAGAGAAGATTGCTCTCCCACACTATCAACCATACATGCTCCCTGAAGTCCCAGTAAGGCCCGAGCAGTACTTGACCAGCATTTACAGAGCATTTGCTGCGCGCAGGTTCTCTGACACATATCCACACCTGTGCTGTGACTGAGGCTTTACCCTACATTTCAGGCCATAAATAGAATCTCCCCCAGTGTGTAATTGCGGCAAGTGAGAAGGTACAAGCCATAACTGAAGCTCTTGCCAGCCTGTACATCGAGATTTCTCTTCTGAATGGATGCTCTCGTGAAAAATACAGCATAAACAATCTAAGGTCTCCCCACACTACCAGCATTTACAGGCTCTCTCCCCTCCTTTGTCAATTATCTGGCAAAGGTGCAAAATCTAGGTAACTACAGTACTGATTCCTGTTGTTCTGCAAATATCCCTCTATCCAGGTACTGCTACATCAGAGGTACTCCAGGCACTGCACTTACTGGATAAAGAGTACTAATACTTCTCCATCCTACTACAGCATAAAATTGAGATCACAAACTGATTTTCCATCTTAATTTTAAGCAGTCTTTCTGCAATAAAGCCAGTGTACTAATGGGCCCACACAACAGCTGTTCTTAACAGATCCTAAGTTATTTTTCATCCTCTGACACCATTACTCTTACCAAAAGTAAGATTGCCAAAGCTGATGCTTTTGCAGGCTGCCTATTGCTACTGCTCAAGCCACAAGTATTACTCAGCTACGAGCCTTGACCAAGAGAAAAACGTATCTTTTGAATGGTTTGACACGGTATTTGAAGCATTTCAATAGATAAGCTATTCTGACCAACGTTGGCAGATCTAAGTGAAAACAGACTCTACAACTTTCACATGGAAGAACAAGTATGGAATGCAACACCTCCAAAACTAGCAGAATTTCAGCCCATCTGTATCAGCAGCTACACAACTAGCATTTTAGAGTATTTACAGCAACTACAACTGGATAGAGCATTTAAAACATTTACATCTGTACTCAGACAATGAGATTTCAGTAGTTGAGAAGTACAGCACCGCATGGAAAAATCGGGCAAGATTTTTACCTCAGTTTCCATGGTTTTTAGTTTGAAGCCATCTCTATTTTGCTCCAGCAGTGTTACTACAGCATACCGATCATTTTACAGAAAAGTAATATAGAACTACCATAGCCCTTAAGCCAGTGCTTTGAACAGTAAAGCCAAACGTAACTATTCCTCGTGGTGCAACAAACAACTTCAATCAACACTTTGAAAATGCTGGGTAGATGAACACAGAAGTTTTTACTCAAATTAGGGATACAGCTAGCTGAATAATCTAATTTTCAAGTACAATTTCATTTTGAGGAAAAAGTTAGCTGACAGCAGCCACAGGTTAGATCTTGAACCTTACATGAAACTCCAAAAACCTTATATGAACTTGGCAGTAATTAAGAGGCACATCCAAGACATCCAGAGCACGCTGCAAGCTGCTTCTGTCCCCAAAACATCCCAGATACTTGCTGATACTGACACTGTCTGGTTTTTGACCAAGAGCTAAGCTGCTGTGCATAAACATGAGATAGCTATTAATAAGGAGGGTGAAATCAATGGCATAATAGGTATGAGATCTTAAGTCACCCAATTTATATTTCACAAACAAGACAGGAGAGGAGCTCTACAAAGAAATCAGAATCGCCAAAAAACTAGTCAGAAAGGTTGGAAGGTATCTCTATATGCCACCTAGTCAAATCTCTAGCTCAGATCAGGTCTCGTTTCAACGGCGAAGCAAAGCGCTCAGTGCTTTACCCAATTCAGTTTCGAAATTCCCAGGGACAGAGATTCCATATGATACACAGATAATTAATGTAGTAGAAGAAAAAGGGGTAGCTCTTTCTTCAAAGAGGAGCTAAGTTCATTCCAACAAATCAGATATTACAAGACAGTCAAAAGCTTTTGCATACATATCCATATTTGTCTCCCAATAGAAACATGGCAACCTGCCACTAGGACAATCATAATATAACTTAACAGGTAGCACATTGTGCTGCCTGCTGTAGCCAACTAACTGTAACTGGTAGCTCTGGTGCACAATTACTTTCAAAGGAAACACAAGAATTTCTTACCTCCAGGCCTGTATACAACATCATCCTCTGTGATAAAGGACGTTATTTCACCGTTGTCTGTTCTCTCGTATCGAGACTTCTTCTTGGGCGGTTTCTTTTTGCTTTTCTTTGTGGACTCCTCTGTGGTGGCACTGTTGTTGTCATTGTCCTCATCTTCACTGTGGTCACTTTCCGCATAATTCTTGGCACCTCCTTCCAACGTACAGCTCCGTCGAGGACGCGAGTTCTCACTCTCCCTCACCTTGTCTCTCTTGTCTCGCTCCTTATCCCGGTCTCTATCCCTGTCCTTCTCTTTGTCTTTGTCTTTTTCTTTGTCCGCTGTCATGATTCGCCACGTGCCTTCTTCTGTCCTCTCACGGCTGGGCCTCCGTGAAAGGTAGACAGTGAGCCTGGGCTTCAGTCTTCTGAATTTCTCACTCAAATCCAGGAAAAATTCAACCACTCCAACAACCCCAGCGTTTTAAAAAGGTTCTTGAAGGGGTGGGGGAGAAAGAGGGGAAAAGCCCATGTTAATATTCAAAATTCTTTCAATTTCTGAAAATAAAAATTAAAAACAAAGAAAACCCCACATCCTACAGCAATTTAGTATGGAAAACACAAGACAGTAAAATACAAGGTGCTCTTTTGAAGCATTCATAAAAATGATAACTTATGAAGTGTCTGTAAAATGTTTGAAGCTATTTCCATCCTCAAAAAAAATCTCACAACTCCTTAAAAAAATGTTTTTTCTTCACTACAGAAATGTAACAACTTCTTGGATGGGAAGTGCTCACTGAGAACACATATCATTTTATACCTGAAGCTGAATAGGAAGCATGCAAGTGGGGAGAAAAAAAAAAAAACTAACAAAAAAACCCCCAAAAAACAACCCCACAAACATTTAGGAAGGGACAAGTGCAAGAAAGGAAGAGTCTACAACTTTTTTTTCCTTGAAGCAAATGAAGAAGTTCAGCAAATGGCTGTGTTGGTTTACATCTCAACACCACTAGCAAGGGATGCCCTACAAAGCTGATGCCGAGTAAAGAATGCCATCTGCCACTTCCAGGGCAATCTGTTAGGAAGTCTTCCCACTACCCTGCTTTTCCAAAAATAGAGCTAACCTGTAATCCACAGATTACAGGAATGAATTAATTGAAACCAAACCACTAACAAAATCTGGTTTTCCATATATCAGAAATATGACCTTTCATGCTTGCTTTACCAGTAACAGAACGCATGGAGATGAATTTTATAACTCCTCATGTTCACACATTCAGTTTCCTGCTGGGGAATAGGAAGGGAAGAGATAATCCTATGTTTTTACTTCCCTGATCATGTAATCGATACAGTTAACATCAAAACTGCATCTTTTTTTTCCCCTTCAATACAAGTTTAGATTTAAAACTTTGGATTTGCTGTTACAGGAGTATTTACAACCTTGGACCTATGGGCCAGGATCCTCAAACCACAACGAAGTGCACAGAACAGTTGCCTACTACTGTGGTTTAGCCCCTGTGGGCAGCTTAGCACCACACAGCCGCTCACTAACTCCCCTCCAGTACCCTGCAACTGGAGTCTGGGTTAATTCTCCATGAGACACTATTACTGTACCTCAATCAAACGAAAGGTAAACAGTACTGGCTGTATGCAGTTATATCCTTTATTCTTTTGACTCAAAATCGAGAGTTTCCTTAAAACATCCATTCTATTGGTCAAATTGAAATGATCTGTACTGACAGGTAGCATGATACAACTTTGAGTGACAGCCAGCAGCACATACAAGAATTTTTATTACCTTCCCTCAAAAGGCTCCAGTGAATTTGCACTGATTGAAGTATTTGCAAGTGTGTTTTAATATTGCTCAATAGCAGCAGTCTGAATACTTACAGCTACTACTAAGCAAAAAACATAACATACCTTTTTTCTGTAAATGTTCATGAAAGAAGGATATTTCAAAAAGAATACATCCAACATACAAAGGTAAATTACCTTTCTTCCCTAGTTCACCAATTCAGGATAAAGCTGAATTTACTGATATCCAATTCGTAAGTTTTCAGGAAGCTACTATTTGGTGCAACTTGAAATTAGTCCACTGTGTAGAATGGTATAGCATGAAAGTCGGGAACCTAAGAAGATTGAATGTTCATGCATTAAGCATCTGAAACCACATTAGAGAAGGAAAAAGACTATTTTGATTTTTCAGAAGTCAGCTGAGAAGTCAGTGATCCTGTGTATTTGAACTTTCTTCACTCTTACATGAATCTCAGACTACAATATTCTTGTCCCTGTTGACTACTACTTCCAGCAATGGAAATAGCCAAAGAGAGACAAATTGCTTTTGCTGATACAATTCAGGCTGTGGCTTGAATCTCTCAGGCATTTCCTGAATGAACCGATCATCCAGGTAGGAAATGATTCTATTTTCTTTCCTCCTTATAGCAGCTGCCATCATTCTGATAACACACAAGGGGAATCCAACGAAACTCCAGTAGAGAGGACTACAATGAACCTGTCAATTGCCAGAGAAGTTGCAGATAATAGTGATAGCAATGGTCTACAGGGACTCAAAAAAATGTCTTAAATTTCTAGAGGCTAGGAAATTCCCCGGTAGCAAGCTTGAGGGGTTTTTTTCCTATTATTGCTGATAGAAAATTCACTTTAGAGAGTAAATAACCTATTCATTTTGAATGAAAACTGATTACTTTCCCAGGGCAATCTAAAATTTACAAGTAGTGGCATCTCAACTTACGTACAAGAGATCTTTATGTGTTCTTTAGAGATCAGAAACTAAGGGATATAGGAAACCCCTAAAAATTTTATTCAACGACCTCCAAGGATGGATAAAATACAGCCACCTCTGATTATTCTTATATACTAGCCCCAGTTCTCAGACTCAATTTTTGAGTTGGGTACAAAACAAACTGAAGCCTAAACAAAAAAAGTTGTTCTTTTCAGAGCTTTTTCCATTGCTTCTCATTTTCCTTGTAGTATCTCACTACCCTGTCCTATTTATTAAAACTTGAATGTTGTTTACAAGTTAATTTTGGACAACTTAAAGGAAAAAAGCCAAGGAGCAAGTCCTTCTGTCTTGTTTTCAGTGAAGTCAAGAATGCTTCAGCACCTTCTAAGAAGCACTTGCACAGCCCAGTATCATTAAGAGACAACAGAATATGGAACTCTGGTCACACAGAGATATACATCTCACATTTACCAGTTAGGTTTACCACCAGTGCAGGTACCACTGGTTCTTATGGTTATGCAAGGTCTGAGTTGCACAAAATCATGATGGAAAAAACACTTTCTGTTCATTTCATTTTCCAGCTGTGCTAACAAATTTATCATATGCACCAGTAGTGATGAAACGCAATGCAGCTATAATCAAGTTAATTTTTATCTTCCACTATCACTTCTTTGACAATAGCCTTATACCTTACAAAGGCAAACAGACACTACTTTTAGGAAACAACACTTAAAACAGTCCCATCTATATGCAACCTGTGTATTTTCTTCAGCTCTCTTTCCTGAGCATAAAGCACTAATTTTTATGACAGAATTACCACAATTTTTATCAAGAGACTTAAGTCAAGTGTCCATGAAGAAGCTGTATCAGCCTTTCTTTCCTCTCTCTAGCATGGAAGCATATCTTCCAAGTGGAAGATCAGCATCACCATCTTTTCAACACTATAAAATATCACACCCCTCTTCTGGCACAGCCAACTGCAGCACAAGCACCTTCCTTTTGACTGCGAAGTGCAGAATGTCCTTTTTTTTAAAAAAAAAAATTTTCCAATTTAAAAAAAAAAAATCCATCAGTCACCACAATAGTTCATTACTGGGGATGAGGGGCAAACAACAGAAAAAGCAGGCTTGAAACCCAGCCAGCTACAGGGCTTTTTCATCGGAGCCTCAAGATGCAAAGCTAAGAAGGTACCAACCACCCCACATCTCTAAAGATAAAGGAAAAAGGAATTTAAAGTTCCTGTCTGAAGGAAAAATAAACCAGAGTTGATCAGTAACTGACAGATAATTCATGCATATTAATTTTATCTGCATCCCGAAACATTCTGAGCTCCTCCTCGTAATTATCTAAGTCTCAAGGAACCAGAGTTGTGCAAATAATTCTGAAAAAGCAGCCACAATTTCAGCGCAAGCTGCTCCTTGCCAAACTTTACTTCGAAAGTAAATTTCAAGTAAAGCACTTTGCACTAGTGGAGTCTGTTCAAGGGTCAAGACCACAAATTACCTCCGTATGGCTGGCAGGTAAATCACTTTACAAAAGTAACATACAAAATGCACTTCCCCTTACTCTATTTTTCTATCTTCATGAACACTTTTTACGGGTATAGGCAAAAACAACTTGCCAGCAGAAAGAAAATCCCTCCACACAACCTGCCCTGAAGCGCAAGAAGAGCAGCCTCCGAATGTCAAGGGTCACACACTGCAGAAGAAGCACTGATGCATCCCAGTCGTCGCCATTAACGAACAAGAACAAACGCTGCATGACCTAACAGAACCCTCCACATAACTGCAGATTTAAGTCCTTGTTGTTTTCTCAGATTAAATTCAAAGTAATTCAGTGTTTTTATTACAAGTCCAATTACCATGGGTTTTTTTTCCTTTTTTCTTTTTGCACAACAAAGTTCTGCATAGAGGAGTAACACTGAATAAATAAACACTATGTTCATAGTGATTTAGTTTACCGTAGGGCTGTGCAAGAATTTGCATATACCACAATTCGCTCAAGTCTGTTCATCTAAGAAATTTCCAGCTACAAATACAACAGAATTGCTACCCTCCTCCTAGCTCCTGTTTCAGGAGAACCCACAGAGAAGTAATTTTCATAGCCAATGTATTTATGAACAGTACAGGAAGCCTCTTCATCTAATCAGAGTCTCTATCTAGTTCAACTAGCATTAAAAGGCAAGTGATGAAATCTCATCACAAGCACTATTCAACTGTCTTACACAAATATATCACATTTCCAAGACTATTTTAATAAAAAAAAATCAATTTCAAAAATATTGCAGGATTAAACCAACATCATCATGAAACAATGACTACTTTTGTCTCTCTAAGAATAAAGTAATCACACAAATTTAAGAGTAGCTGCACCACTACTAGGAAAAAAATAGAAGAAAGTTACTGTTACACGACCTCAACTGTGTAGCAGAAATACAGGACTACCAGAAAAGCAAAGAAAAATAGTTTTACCAGCAACCGCCGAATTAAGATTAAGCCATTATTACTACAGAGAAGTATTTGATAAATAACCTTTATTATTTAAGCAATGATCCAAACAAGTTTTAAAGATTCCAATATATAACGATATATTTTGCCTCCACAGTGAAATACATTTCCCCTGGCTACCTCCCTACTTTTTATTTACTAACACCAGAAACCAAAAGCAAAGAGCAATTTATAAATATAAGCGTACACCCAGTATTTGGAAGGATCTCTTCAACCATAAGAGCAGAAAGTATCTTACAACTGAAATACTACATCATCTCAACTTAAGCATTTGCATTTCATCTTGCACATTCTTACTTCACCCACCAACAACACTGAAACAGGAGAAAACTACCAAGTCCATATTCAAAAACTATAATGTTGCCTAATCACTCCTGACCAAAACATAAATACTGTGAAAACGTATCTGCTGACCCAACATTATTCATCAGTTACAGATGTTGTAGTGGGTTAAACACTTATCATTCTATATGTAATTATGCATGAATATGGAACCCATAAAACTAACACTATCACAAAAACTACAAAAATATTGCGAGCCACCTTTTTTAAAAGTAAACTGGAATAATACATCTTGTTGTATATTGGCAAATACAGTAATCACACAGATGTTTAAACCTGGATTAGGACAGTAGATGCAAATACACTGAAAAACTTAAGTGGGTTTTGTCAAGCTCTGTAGCTTGGGTTCCCAGTAATTTTACTCATTGGCAGCTCCTCATTCTCACTATACCAAACAACCACCAAAGCAGCTGCTTCTGTCATCGTGCCACAGAAAAGAAATTCAGGTTACAGCACCACAGGTTGAAGAGTATTAACTGCCTTTGATACTGGTTTACTGCTTCTTCCATGGGGAATTTTTTAGAGATTAACCTCAGAGAGAAGTCATTTAAGCTAAAAGGGGAACATTCACTTTAAAATGGCTGAGACTGGTATACAAAGGAGTGGAAGAAAAGCCCCCATCCATTATTTGTTCAACGCGGGTTGAAAAACCTGAGGAAAAATGTTAGCTTTTTTTTTTTTTTGAGGAAAAATGCAATCACACTCTGAAATGTTTTGTTGTTGTTGTTTTGTTCTGTTATTTTTTAACTAGAGCCTCAGGATATGTCCATTTATCCAAGTAAGTTTATTATGTCCAGTATGGGATAACTTCATCTCCACCCAGTATGCCATCAGACATTAAAGGTCCTTTTTATCTTAAACTGTTCATAAGTCAAGCATAAGCCAAAAATGTCTTTGCAGAGCTACTCGCTAAAGTCTTCTGTTCTCTGCTTTCTAGCAGAAAATGCAGATACCTATGACTTCAAATCATATTCAAATGCTCTTATTCCTGTTAAAAGGTCTCCAGAGATGAAGAAACAGAGGGAACTAGCATTCTGGTAGGAGACAGAAACCTTAATTTAGGAGCCTGGGCCAGACATGATAAAGGCAAGTTGGCAGTAAGCGTCCCCAGTAGAGAAAAGTCTGAAAGCAGGTGCTCCACCAAGTCAGAACATTGCCCCTACACCATTCTGCTACTTAGTACGCCATCTCAAGCACACTCAGTGCTTGCAAACACTATTTTTATACAAAAAAGAAAGGCGTTTAACGTTGCACAACAGTTTCTCAGAACAGTTAAAATTGTAACAACTTCAGACAAGTCTTGAGGATGACTCCTTCGCCCACCGAAGTTCAAGAGGAACACTTCAGTGCAAATGAAGTTGCAAAGAAAAGCACTGCAAATAACAGTCCCTGCATTCCTGAAACAGTCTTTTTCATCTTTCACCCATTTGACAGGCAACTTGACAGCAGGAACACTCCAGAAAGTAACACACAAAAGGTCCCAGCCACCTTTCAGGACACAGGATATACATGCATCTTATTACTGGTCCTTCTCTAGTCAAACCCCAAAATAGCCAAGTATTAGATCTGACTCTCGCACTAAACCCTTCTCAGTTCCACTCGCAAAAGGAGAGAGAACGAAAGATGTCATAATGAATATGATTAGATCCGCCTATGCATTTTGAAGTGCAATCTAAAAAAAAAGTTATTGCCAAAATATCTTATGAGAAATCAAGCAGGTACAATTTAACCTTTAAACTTCTTCTAAAAAAACTGAAGTGCAGAAGTTCATAATTATTATTTTCAACTGATCATTACCCCACGTTCACCTGGTTGAGTTTTTTTTCCCAGCATTTTAAATCTAGTTCAAATTAAAGTTTCATCATTTGTTCAGACACAGAAACCTTCACATCATCCCATCCAAGTCAGGAGACCAGGATACTACTTCTCCCACAAGAAATGAGTTATAGTCAGATCTGGGCACTGAGTTAAGACAGCCAAACTGCAGTTACCCATTACACACAGCTCTACAGTTATTTGATCTATACACCTGGAAATCATGATCAGAGCAAAAGGCATACATACCACCTCTTCACACATTAAGTACTTAAACCTCTTAACTAGTATTAAATAGGTTTTAAAGATAATGTGAAAGCAAGTCCAACAGAAATGCTACAAGACTGAAACAGGAAGGCATCTAAGTACGTAGGGTAACTAAAAATATGGAGAGGAGCTCCTTTTTCTTATTTAAGCCAGACAGATAAATCTTTTAACAAGATTTGTTTGATCATGTGTTACCAGTCTTAATAAACACAACAGGACCATTCTTCTGTAAGCTTTTAGTTTCATATTGCAAGATAAAAAGGCACTGTTTTCAGCAAATGCCAGATTAAAGGAAGTATGTGCTGCAACTGCTAGAGTTCTTTCCACAGATTTTTTCTGATTTTGATGTCAAGGAAAATTTTTAACTTGGTTTTAGTGCAAGGGATTAAACTTAAAGTAATAATTATTTTTAAAAAGAGCCATAAAGATTCCCCCATATACTCATAAGGTTTGAATTACTGCTTTAAGAAAACCTTCAAGACATTTGTGAAAAACAACCCTAATACGACTTTAGGAAATCTCAGCTGCAACAGACAGAATGAAGTGCTTAACCGCAAGTATCAAAATGCAGCACTAGCACTATAGTTCAAATACACACATGCCTGCTTCAAACACAGAGAAGAGTAGCTTCTATACAGCCTATACTTCAAAAGATCCCACCTTCTATGATAAAGCTCATTAACTGCATGGGCTCGACCTCCCTGGGGAGGCACACAGAAGTTTAACCGTAAAGTTTCAGAAAACACTAAGAACATCTGTTACCAACATATTCTTTTCCTATCTTCCATTTGCCGTTGAAAATGCAAGTTGCAGACTTTCAGAGTGACAAAGTATTTTAAGAGTTCATGCAGGATATCCCTCCGAATATTGCTCACCCCCACTATCCATTCATCCATCTCAAACTGGAAAGCCAGAGCTACTAGCCTCATGACAACACATATCCACAGGTTGCAAACTGAAGTCAAATTCAATGAGAAACCAGCATAGGAAGAAAAAGAACAAAAAAAGATACAGAAAGACTCTTATACGATTACAGTTGGACAGTACTTTACAGAGTTTGGAGTGAGATTTTACTAAAGATCTCACTAAAGATGCCCCAACGTCCATAATCCAGATCCTGCTGCATTTAGCTACAGTATTTTCCAATCAACTGCCACATACAGAGCCTAAACACAGATCTCTCCCTACCAGTAGTAGGGAAAGGAAAGCAAACACAGGTCCTGAAGGCAGCAGCAGGGAACTATCCTATCTGGCAGCATACATAGAATTGCAAGCCTGTCAAGACCAGAACTTCATAGATAGTACTGGGCCTTCTGTTCCTTTAGACTTTGTATTTCAACAGAACCCAAGACTCACGTCACATCCCACTAGACTATTCTACAACAGTGGATAGCTGCCAAAAGAATTGAGATTCATGCAGTCTTTACTACTGTTGCACTACTTGTGCTGTGTTCAATCTAACACTCGTTTAATATCGCTACTCCTGCACCTGAAAACAAGAGTGAAAGCTTGGCAAGGATGGAGTCGAGGAAAGGTTACTTCAAATAAAAATGCTTTTGACATGCTGCCCAGTGACTTTGTTTTGGTTTTTTTGGGGATGCTGGGGGTCAGTTAGTAGTTTGAGAAAACAATCTGGAAGCCGTTTCAAAAGTTGTTAGGAAAGACCTGGTTATGAATGTGAATGTAGCCACGTCAATTCAAGTCACATTCTAATGCCATATAGGAAGAGAAAATACAACCAACTTACACAGCCTTGAACTAGAACAACTCTTCCTGACTGATGTTGCCAAAAGAAAACGTTGATAGCACGCATCTGTTTAACAACCCCATGCAGCAGTACCTGTTGCAGAACCTTAAGATGTCTTAAAAGCATTTGAGCATTTGTAAAGCTTTGAGATCTCTGAATGAAGGTAAATATGATAAGCCTTTTATTACTTTAGGATTCATTCACTAAGTTTTCTGCAAGCTTTAGAGAATAATTGGCTTCCAAAGTTCTCACACATATACATACACACACACACACTTTCTTCCTACAACATTAATGCATCGGTCAGTAAAAAAGGTTAATTTTCTTCCTCTGTTCTCATGCACTTTACGACTCTCCTCTGAGGACTGTGCCAGTCTAGTTAGTTCCTTACCAGCTTTACAACGGAGTGGGTGTTGTAAACTGCCTATTCTTGAATGCTCATGGGACTAGTCTGTGACCCTCCTGGAAGCAAGTTTGCTGAAAGTCTTTTAAAAAGCTCTTAGGAGTCTTTCCAATGAATTATATGCCTCTTATCAGTTGTCCTCCTTATCTCCTTCACTGGCATTTTGAGTTTAACACAAATAACAGCACTATAACACTTCAGCCAGTAATGGTCATTATGAGTTACATATTTACAGTCCACAGCTCTTGTATGCCCTCTAAGTGCATGCAATTAAAAGTGTGTTTGTTCACTTTGAACTGCTCTCTACTAATCATCCCCAAATGGTTCAAGAAGCTAGTGTGTAGAGAAAGAAACAAACAGGCACTGACTTCATCAGCATCTCTCACAGCTGAGAAGTAATCATCACTTGAATAAAGCCAGACAATTCAAGGTGTTTCTCATGACAGACAGTGACCTTTTTTCCCCCCCACTGCTATTTACCCAACTTGACCTGAGAAAAGAAAAACAAGAGATGTCATATTTCTGAGCCATGCCTTACACCAACGATGCTCACAGCTGTCAGTTTTTAAATCACAGTCTGTATAATGCCACATATCAGCACTCTCCCACTGCACATTCCACCTTCACACCGATATGCTCTGACTTGGGATATTATGGCATCATTCTGAAATCCCGGTCGAGGGTCTGTTTGACAGACAAGCTATGCAGGATGACAGCTTAGATAAGATCACAAGTCCCTCTCTTCAACACAATGTTGATGCTACAAAACTTAAAGGAACCAGAGAAAAGCAGCAAAGCAAGATTTCACAAGGCAAAAAAAAATTACTTCTGCATTTATCGACAGAAAATGACAGGCTATTTTGCACGTCTTCAGAGTTACATTTTCAGAGCAGGAACATGTTTCATTTCATTTTACTCAAGAATGTTTCAAGTATCTTTAAATCTTTCCTCAGAAAGCAGCCAGGTTTACCCAGCAATTGTGAGGGTTTTTGAAGATTGGAGTGGTAAGGACCTGAGAAAGGAAAGTGACATTTCACTTCGTATGTGGTATTCTAATTGGCATAAGACAGGTAGAACAACTATCTACCCAAAACAGGTCATAAATTCAGTAAGTACCAAGAACAAAATTTTACAAGACGGTCAGCTTTGACCACGGAGTAGACTGAAAGACCAGGAGTAACATTTGGCATGAACGTAATCAGCTCCTACCTCCTCCGAAAATGGATGGGCCATTCATGTACCATATTCATAATCGTCATCTGAGAAAAGCTGTCTGAGAACACCTGTTTTTAGACAGTTTTACACATACGCTTCCATAAAAGTAATGTAATTCCAAATAAGTCGCAATTTCTCCCCACATTAATTCAAGAGCAGCAACATAAAATCAATAGTCTTAGAAAGTTTCTGCACTCCCAATAAGATTTCCCAATTTTAACGGATAAATTAGCTAGACTTTCTACTCTCTCTATTACTGTTTCGCAAGGAATCTAAAAAACCACAGGGACACTGGAGCTGTCTGCACACTCATTTTGACATGAGGTGTTAGTTTGGTCACCACCTGAAGAGTTCAGCCCTCATTTGCCATGCTGTGATACACAAAACATTGAAGACACCCCCTCCCAAATCCTATGCCCTCTTCACCTCTCAAACATACCAAGAAGCTTAAGGGCTGATTGGCTGGGTAGGTGGCCACTTCAAAACCCGAGAGCCCCCAAGATACAGAACTATAACTGTAGTACAAAAATTCAGATTCCAGCCCACTGTATTGATCCACTCTACTAAACCACGGTGCTTAGAACTCCTCTACTCACTTAAAAAGGTGCTTTAATGGTCTCTATAGTCATAACACACAAGAACAAACAATGATCCACAGACAGTAATACAAAGGCATGTAGTTACTTTTTCTCTAAAGTCATTCAGGCTAATGTAAATGATTACTACAATATAGGTGTGAGTTATGTAAAGTAATCATCCCATAACACCATTAAAAAAATAGGACTTTTTAAAATATCCATCTAATGCAACATAGCTCCCTCACTTTCAAACACTGTTAGGGGAGAAAAGGCCCAAGGGACCCATAAAGAGCTGCTATTGTAACAGGAACTATTATCTTGAGAATTTAATGTCATTTGGAGCCAAGAAAACATCTGCATTATAAGGTTGCTTAACAACATTTAAAACAGGAAAAAGTTAAACAAGAACTTATGATATACAGCAGATTATTTTGAACAGATTCTACTTTTATCAGGCACAATTACTTTGCTTTCCTTCCAGCATCCATACCAAGCCAGAACTGGATTTGCAGGGTAACTACTCAGCCAACAAAACACAGATAAGGACAAAAAGTGAGATTAGGGTGCAGAACCTAAAACAAAGGCAGTGGCAACCATTGCACCATCACCACCACAGACTAGCCGTGGGACCATCCATACACCAACAAACAAATCACACTTTCTCGTGATAAAGCAAGTATTGTAGAAAAATTCATTTGCTGACAGAGGTTTCAGAAAAAGATGACAGACTTTCAGAAGCAAAAAGGGTAAACCTTGAAAGCATACATATCGATTTCTTAACAGGCAAGTCTGTGGCAAAAAAAAATAAAAATCTGTAGTATGTTTACTAAAATAGGTAATATATAAACATCCCCAAATGCTGTAAATTCAGACCAGGGAAACACCAAAGAAATCAAAGCATGAAGAGGAATTCCTGGTACACAATAGCAATCAAGCTAACAGTAACATGAAAGAATACTTCTACAACACAGCCTCGTACGTCCATTTCACAATAGCTCTGGTTTTAAGGAATGCACGACTATCAAAGTTACCAGTACATCACATATCTATACCTTCCTGTGAAGTCATTTATTTTCAGACAGAAACGGGTTTCGCGTAACACCGAAAACATTTGTGTGTGTTTATTAGAATGAGACCATTGCTGCTTTACAGGCAACTGCAAATGTAACTACATCTAGAAGTCTACCCACTTACAACTAATTTCAATTTCTATTCTAAATTTTATTTTGGTACCTCCAACCCTGCAACATGTCTACAAATATCTACCAAAATGTCATTCCCTATGGGTATATAGCTATGCTTTTCTCCATTGGATGCTTCATTTTTAAATGGCTGAACACTCAACTGCCCTCTCACAATCCTTTCTTCTAGAAAGCCTCCAAAATATCTTCCTCCAAAAATATCTTCAATTAAACCACCCAAACGAAAACTAGATCAGGTTATTTTTGGAAAAGCCCTTTCAGCAGCTAAGGCAAAAACTCTGGTCTTCAGCCACATTAACTGTTTTATTTAACTCCATACAACCGCCTGTGTATTTGAACTACTCAAAATGGAAGAATAACTGCAGGGTGGGCTCCTATGATGAGCTGACTGACCAGACATTTCCACTGAAATGCAGCTATAATTAAAGCAATTTTTCTCTAAAGAAAGCAGCATCCTGAGAGTTGCAGAGACAATCTACAAGACTTAACTACAGCTATGCCACTTAAGTGCTCCGTAAAATTCCAAGTGGAAACAAAGAAATTCTGCTCTCTTCCAGTCCTACAACGAAGGAGGTAAAAATGGTACAATGTTATCAGAATGAGCAATAAATATTAACAGGACATATTTTTTGTTGTCCACTGTTTTAAAATACTTTTTACATAAGCATGAGAACATGATATTTCTGTCTAGAGAAACTGTCTTTAATTTCAGTCATTGGTCTCATTTTCTCTGAGGAACAGCTTATTTTGGTTAATGACAGAGCAGACGTCAGAATTTTCTTTCCTACAAAGCCTCTCTTCCTAGTATAGCAGCACTGTTGTAATCATGAGATTAAGTGTGCTTATTCATGTGTGAAATGCAGGCTTGATCTCTGTCTCATATTATAGACTGTCTACAGCAACGGTCAGCATATTCTTCATCATTTCATAATGCTTAACAACTGAAGTGTATTAAATTACATCTCACTTCCTTTATTGCATTTACAGAAAACAGTAACAAATAGTTAGTATTTAAAGTAGTAAGACTTTACTAGCAGAAGTATGACCTCTGATCTTTACTCTTCAGCTACATGAGCAGGTTCTGCTACGAGGCAGCAGGAACATTATTCAAAAAGCAAGCACACGCAATACTGTGCGTGATAAAGAATAAGCACAAGCACAGGAAGTTGAGAGACATACTGTTTAAATATGTTTGTCTGCAGCAAACCTATGCAACAGTGAGTTATCCTACCTTCTTGCTAAAGATTTCAAAACGCACGTTAAAAGGTATTTGCAAAGAGGGTCTATATTTCAAGAGATCGTATGATCTTTTGTATGACCTTAAGTGACAGAAAACCAAAACTGTCAACATTTGCATTTGACTTCCAACATATTTTCATCCCCCAAAATGCAGCTAGGTGTCTTTTAGACATCCATGAATACATCCAACTTGCCCACGGTCACACAGAGACCCTGGGAAACCTGCAATAATCTGCCTCCAGACTATATTCATAGGAGTCAGCAAGAAACAAAGCATACACCCACCTCCTCCCCTCAACTTCAACTCTACCACTCTAAGAAAAAATAAAAAAAAAAACAAAAAACAAAACACAAACACCACAAAAGAAAATCTACACTGCTTACGCATACAGGTGTATCACAGCAAAAGGGCTGTTACTATCCAAAGTCCCTGATTTTATCTTCCTGCCACTTCAAAGGAGGACTTAAATCACCACATAATATTAAGGCATGATTCCTTCGTTCAATGTGTAATATTGTGCAATTGTAATACTTCGTTTCATTTTAATCAGAAAAGGCCAGCTTACTCCCATACCATCATCAGCTAAGACTGAACATGTAAGATAAAAAATGGCAGTGAACAGGTAATTAGGAAATATTCCATCTCTTTATGTCATAAGTTTTTAAACATGAGAGAAATCACACAAATCCCACAGATTTGTTTTTCTTGACAAATAACAAGGAGAATTAGAAGATACAGGTTATCTTAACACATAGAATCATGAAGTAGAACAGATTAATAAGCAAAAAAACCCATTGTCTATAGTAATTTTTAGATTATTCTTTTTAAGTTAGCAAAGTAGTAACACTTGCTCCAGCACCAGTAACTTCTACTACAGCTCTCCTAGTACAACTGAACCAGCTACAATCAAAGTACTGTACGCAATATGCATCTACAGGAGTGAGGTAACAGGTAGAAATCACTACTGACACCAAGATTAGCTTTCATGTTTGAATTTAAGACAGACCACAACAAGCTTCTTTATAATTATATTCATAAAACATCAAAATTTACACAAGAAGGATATTCTAAAGGTCTGCTGACTTCTGAACCTGCTTTTCCACAGTGTTCCAAAGCCTTGAGGTTAGTTCACTAAATTCAGTATACTCCAGAGATGCAGTGGTTAGCAGGAATACCTTATGGAACTACAGACTGCATTAAACAAACTGATTACGACTCAGTAGCTAAAAACTTTAAAAAAACCTTTCAGGTTCTT
Organism: Harpia harpyja; assembly: GCF_026419915.1. Lineage (NCBI taxonomy): Eukaryota > Metazoa > Chordata > Aves > Accipitriformes > Accipitridae > Harpia > Harpia harpyja. The sequence goes on from NC_068946.1 coordinate 5,033,394, forward strand.
TAGTATATATTTTTCTGCCCAGCAGAAACTTTTATTGCTACAAAGCAGCATCCGTTCTCATCTGCATTTATTTTAACACAGTGTGTGCTAGAATAACCAGCGTAGAGCTCATTTCACCCTAGCAAACCACAGCAAGGAAACAATAGCAGTCCTGCTCAGTTCCTACAGCTACCACCATCTGCAACAGCGGAAAGTTCTTAGCAAGATCATGGAGGCCGACAGAAACTGTATTTAGACCATGTTAAACAGACCAGCGAACTCACCTACACACTGTTCTTGCCAATTTCCATATCACACATGAATACCAAATTTCTCATTTGCTCAATGGCATCCAGTATGAATTCTCACGGTACGAGCTTCTGTAAGTTTTTTCCCTTAAGTCTGGTTTTCTGGAAGTCAGTGAGCTTTCTTTTTTAAAAAATAATAATAATAAATGTACATAGTATCAAAGATAACAGAAAAATTTACCTTCTTTGTAGCCACATTACTGCTCCTGGGCAGCAACCAATTTAATTCATTAGATTTGAAGCACTAGTGTTGAAAAAAAGGACCAGCTCACAGGTCTCACATCAGGTTTTTCTACGCTACACATTACATTTCCAACAGCAGTCTCTCTCTGCTACAAGAACGATCACATCAGTACACTGCTGGCCACTGCTAACGAACCCATTGGAAAGGGACTTCATAACTGGCCACGTCTTTCATGAGAAGAGGAAGAAAACATTAAGAAAAGCTCCAAGCGATTAGTCTGCTTCTAATCTAAACCATGAGGAAGTATTTTAACACTGCATGAACTAACTCCTGACTTTGGTCATGCTTCAGACGTTAATATAATTTCTACTTCCAGTACTCTCAGTAGATACTTTTAACTATTGTATGACTAAAGCAATGGAATCTCATGTAACAGAATGAGGCAATACAGTTGTATTAATGTATTTAGGTCTGATCTTGTAAGCTGCCGAGAACAATATTGCAAAATTAGACCATAAGCCATTAAGCAAAGAACAACCGATGCAAATGATTAAGCCACACATGAAATTTGGTGCCGTCGTTCACATTACAATACCATCACATCTCATCATTTGCCACCAATAGTAATCATGAGATGGCAGAGGTACTGTGGCAAAAGTTTGATTTTGTGGCCTTGTGCCTTGCTCGCCTTCAATCCAGGACTACTCATCTTCTGTGTACTGAATGATACATTCTCACAAAAATAAGAGACCTGAAACATTTAAAGAAAAGAATGAACACATGAAATAAAAAAAGGAAAATCTCCTTAGCTGTCATAATTACATGCTAATAACCCATGACAAGCAAAGACCACACAAGCCACGTATCACCCTGAAAATACCTTCAAAATGGCGGTTATTTTTCCTAAACGAAGCAGTAGGAAATTCCTAACTATTTTCAAGGTAAAGTTTTAAGGTTTAAGTAACAGCTCTGAAACAACGTTAAAAGCTTACTAAAACTACTTGCAGTCTACAGTGGACTAGGCTAAACAGCACCATAAACTGTTCACAGCAGTGTTTAATCAATCTGCGACCAAGGCATGTCTTTTAAGACCTTCTTTATTCCCACAATAACATAAACTAGGATTACTGTATTTCACTTGTTATTTCAAATAAAAACCTGAGGTGATCCTTTAGCAACCAAAGACAGCAAAACAAACTACACTATTTATTATAAGTATGAGGCAATAAAGTTGTACTTCTAAAAGCATACCTTTGAAGGTTCTTGTCTATGAAGTTTCCATCATTTACCGCACATTAGCACTCAACAACCAAACAAGCAGGAGTTTAGAAGGATGTCATGTCACAAAGTTTTTTCCTGAAACACTAACCTAATCAGGAGCTGACTGAAGAGCTACTTTAAAAATACTACAGAAGAAAATCCACCAAGTGCCAGTTACCCAAGCAACTGGGTCCTAATTAAACCTATCCAACACTTCAGGGATTAGCCTGTTTTCTCCTACAGTCCTGTAGCCTCTCCCATGAGATAACATATACAGCTATGGTGAGATTTATTACTTGCTGACTAGTTCTTAACATGCGTTGAATTATGATCTGGCCTGTGAATCAGAATGAACTTAGGTATAAGCGACATTTCAAAACAATTGTGTAACTATTTTTTATTTAGAATACTAAATAAATCTTTATGTATAGCATTTTAGTATCAAGTGGCATTGCTAGGGCCAAGAAAAAACATGATAAACTCCTACAGAAGGATATTTATCAAGCTCTCAGCCCAAGAGCAAAGTGAAAAACTTTTCATGATTTTTCACTAGCGCTGTGCATATTATTTCTTTGTCCATTGCTCCCCAGACTGGTGTAACTTCACTCACACTGCTAAGAATTTAAAAAACTCCCACAAAGTAACAGCCTTTTTGGAGAGGGAAACCAAACCCCCCCCAAAACAACCCCCCTCCCCCAACAAAGCAAAAACCACAGCAAGAGTTCTAAGAAGAAAAAAAAAAAATCTCTATTTAATTCTAGACAAAACCAAAAAAACCCCACCCAACACACAACCACTGTTTTCCTCGCATATTATGCTTTAAAACAAAAATAAATTGAAGAAGTCACATGCACAATTTAGGCTGCAAGAGACAGAAAGTTTCCAACATCTTCTAAAGATAAGCACAGGCAAAGTTTCTATTATTCATCATCTATCCACATACTTATCTATAGGACTAAATCACTTGTTTATCTGCTTAAGAAGAATAGTTAATATACTTTAGAACTTCCATGGAAGCAAACTCAAAACAAGCTACTGGTGCATTTCATATGTTCAAACTGCTTTAAAGAGTCAGTTTTGAAGAAAATGACACCAGTGTTTTTGAAGTATATCTGGCCTGGCTCGAGTTTCCTTGAACTCCAAGATATCCAGAACAGCAATGCAAAAAATACACCGCAGAATCTCATGCTTAGTTTAATATTTTCAATAGGTATTTCAGCTGCATCAGCTGTCTTTAGGAACCTTAATAAAGATACAGGAACACAGAAAAGGTAGCTTTCTGTGTGGTGTACTCTTTAGCTTGCAGCCCAATAACTGAGGTATTCCTCTGAAGCGGCCGGGTAAGGACTTGATTTTTCAACTATGAAAAAGCCTACGATGGAAACCTAACATACCAGTTTAGCTTAAAGTCATGGCATTGTACTAGTGTCAGAGAGTCTGTTCACACCATTTTAATAAAGCTCATACAGATTTCCATGTGCAGAAACGCCGTCATACCTGCATCATGCTAAGCTTCTACTTCTGCCACCCCAGAGGGCTTTGCACTGAAATCCAGCCGAGCCGCTCATGCTACCACCGCAGTGCCGAGACGAACACGGCAGGCAGCAACCCCCAGCTGGGCTCAAGGAACCAAACACCTGAGGTTGGCAACCTTTTAGAGCTCTCTCGCGAGACCCACACCAACTTCACGCTACACATCATAGCATGGGTTTCAGAGAGTAGAAAATGACGTCAGAATTTTACTAACCTGACATACAATGCTTCGAATTTATCTCCAAAAACAATTCTCTCTATTCAAAATGAGCTGAGAGATGTGTACTGAGCAAAGATTTTGCTGTCAGAAATGTTGTAATGCTCCTGAAATCCTAAACTACTGTTGAACTCCCACATGAATGTAACAGAACAAGATAGTGATACTTACCTTTGGCATCTCAGATACTACAGTATGTCCTCGGAAGAACAGCACTCAGCCAAAAGCATGGATTCAATAAAATTTTATGCCAAAATGTAACTTCTTACAGGAGCATTTATTTTAAAAAAAAAAAAATCAAACTCTAAATTTCAGCATGTACATCTTTAGCTTCATTCCAATTTATATTACCGACTCCATGCTTTAAAAATCCACAAGCTTTGCTTTTACCAACTAGATGGAGTCTGCACATCTTTCTAGGGCAAGCTTCAGACAATTAGTCCCTCAAATCCAGGCTCTGAAGTACCAGCAGACAAAAGTGACATGATACAGGAGGTTACCACTTGCACCTGCACACCCTCATTATCACCCTGCTGGAAGAGAACCCAAAGTGGTACCTGCAATCAGGGCATGCTGCTAAATTCCAGTAAATCAGCAACTGTCTCACAAGCAGCTACAACCATCCTTCCAGCAGGGAGGGGACTTCTAAAGGAAGCACAGGCAAAACAAACCATCCCAAGCTAAACCATTCCTAGTTGTGATTTAGAGATCATAGCTATACTTATTTTTCACATTAACAATATTTTAGTCACAAATTGTATCACTCAAAGCCACAGATCTCATTTGCACACAAAGTCAAGTTAGGGTAAAACTCATTTTTAATTTTTTTTTTTAATCTTAAAAATTTCACATTGATATTCCCCATGTACTGGAGCATTTGATGATGTGCTACTTGAGTTAAAAATAAAGCATCATTGACTCTTTCTTTCCAAACACCACCTTTTCTTATGTCAGGGCTGCAGAGAAATACCCTACCAACAGATGAAGCTGCAACAGCCCTGCTCAGTTGCAACTACGACATTCATTCATGAAAGAATTCTTTCAATTTAGACCAGAGCGTACTTCAAATTCCCTTAGCAACAGTGGCATGTACTATTGTAAAGAGAGCAGACCCAAGGTGAAATATTATCAAGAACTGAAAAACCTCACAGAAAACCTATACAAACAGATGGCATAATTTGTTTTTTTAAATGCTACTTAGCATTTACAGCTGGAAGTGGCAAATATCTAACATGCTTTGAATATGCAAATTATAAGATCAACACAAAAGAGGACAATGCAATTTCTTTTAAAGACAGGCAGTCATAATGTTGAAACAGACTGCAACCAATTTTCATACACTATTCATAATTACTTTATTACACTGCGAAAGGGTAATCAGTTTCCAAATGATCTAACAACCTTGGGCTGCTCTTAACTCTTTTATACCAGTCTTAACTACGAGCACAGGCTAGGTCTCCAACTTTAAGCCAGTTAAAATAGTCTAATATTAAACATGCAGGTTAGAAGTGTTCTTCCTCACATACTCTCACACAAACCAGCATACAAGCTTAGCTAAGACCGTTCAATTAATAAGCAGGAACTGCTCTCTCTCTCTATATATATAAAAAAAATCCATTTCCAGCTCTATTCTCAAAGGAATAGCTTTATTATCAGGAAAGGGAAATCTGATTTTTGGCTCCTTTGTTAGATTTCAATAGCAAATGGAGCAAATACAGTATGTTTTGACTGCTTGCAAGAGTAAATTCTACAGGGATCTGTTACTATGTCAAACAAAAAAAAAAAGTCCCCAGCCTTAAGTGCTTGAATTGTATTGACTCTAATATTACGGCTGAGTCATTTTCATACTGTCTTGTAACTTAACTACCTGCTGAGGCCACTTTTAGTCATCAGTCACTGAGTAAACCCAAGAAACTTCACAACATGAAAAAATACAAATAACTAAGTTCCCAGGTCCAACTTGTGCCTGCATTAATATACCTGCTACCCTCTGCTGGGTTTCTACAGTTTTCCAAGCAATATAGCGGGGGGGGGGCGCGCTGATGGCAAGAACAGAAAGGCTGGGAACTTCCCATAGTCAGAGGACATAACATGTTGGTCCTAGTTTAGGTAAACATGTTGATTTTTGTAGACTGATTAGATTAACGGGCTGAAACCTCCCCAGTAAAGAACAAACCTAAAGCTACATCATTGTGAAGTTTTAGAACTTTTTACCGCCATCATTTTACTAGCTAGATGAACAAGAACAGACATTACAGAACTGTGGATTAAAATGTCCAATGTAATGGCAAAATTCTCTGCATTGTCTCTAGTTCCCAACAATGATCGAAACAGAGGCCCTGATCTTCCAAAACAAGATTAACACGCAAAACCTGACAATAGTGTTCAAATTACTAAATGCTTTTAATTTTAAGCATCTAAACAGAATAAAAACTTATCAGACTCCAGATGCTGCCGAAAGACATATTGCCTGTTAACAAAAAGTCAGCTTTATTTCAGAAACAAGTCATTTTCATCTCTACAAATAAGCAAATTCAAAGAAACCACTGCCAAAACCAAAGCATTTTTTTATTGCTAGTTTCAAGAAAATTCAAATCAGCACTTAAGACAAAAAATTTATTACATGTACAAAATTGGTGTTACAGAAGCAGAAATGTATCTACACCAAGATTGGTTGGTTTTAGTAAAAGGTTTACTTATACAGCTTTTTACAGTCAATTCATTTAAAAAAAAAAAAAAAAGACTTAAAGATCTGCAAGTATCTAACTTTCAGGAACCAATACTAATGCATTCGAGATTTATCTTACCTGAAAATGAAAGTGATACCCATTTTCATAGAAGCCTAATCAAAGCAAGTTTGCTTTTAAAATTTGCCATTACTTCCCAAAAGAAGCGTACAACTATGTTTTTAATGCTAAATTTACACCCACCATTTCTTCCGTATTTTTACTAATATTAGAAAAGGCCTGAATTCCAAACCCACCATTACATAAAAAAGCCATGTGGTTATAAGAAAATCTACACATCACAATCAAATACTATGTATTCCAGTAGTAAAACATTTATCCAATCACCAAGACCTTTTCTTGGCAAAAAGCATGACAAAAAAAGTTTCCTAAAGAAAGCCAGCTTGTTTTAATCATTTACACTTTTCAACACTATTTGTTCTCACTTTGTATCCAAAGGTCAGAACTCAAACCACTACCCCAGGCAAACTTTGGAATAAATATTATTTTTGTCCACTCTTCTGGAAAGAATTTCACTTCTGTTAAGAAAGCTGAAGTACAAAAAACAGATTTCCCTCTGATCCATTTAAAGATGCTTCACAATATTTTTCATAAACAGAAAGCCAGCTTAGAGGAAGTTTTTCATGGGTCCTATCCTTTATTACTTCATTGAGAGTGTTACATCATTATCAGCTTTTGCTTTCTTCAGTAATAGAGAAATTTGTTCTGTGAGAAATACACACACCAACATGAGAAACGGTAAAACAAAGAGTAAGGCAAAGCAAGGTCCAGTTGACATGACAGTCTGAACTATGCCAACTATGATTCCAGTTCCCCTGACTCAGCCCTTCTTCCCTAAAATGCCCCTTCTGAAATCACCTTATTATATACATATCAGAAAATATTTGCACATTAATCTACATGTTATTGGCTAGTAAATTATTCCAAGAAAAGGCCTGCCCATCATAGCTTGGCAATCTTCATTATAATGAGTGCTTATATCCATACCACATGCAGCTCAGTGATGCGTTAAGATCAGAAAACTGGAAGAACCTCCCCTCATATACCAAAGACACTGTTGCTGCCCCTTGGACAGACCTATTTCTAAAGCAGTGTTCAGTGTTCTGCACACCAAGATGAAAAACTTTGTTTAAAGATCCATGCAATTGACTATCAATATCAGACATTCACATCAGAGTATCAGGTAGCTTTCTATTCTAGGACTACAGTGATTAAGATACCATTTCTCTCATTTACCCCTCAAATGCAAAACAGAGCTACTCCGTGTTCTCTGTAAGTCATTTACTGATCTCAGTGACACTTTAAATGCACAATGTTCAAAAGAAATAAAGGAAGTAGACATTACAGCTCACAAAAATTAGTAAAACTAATGCGCAGGCTTGTTGACTGACCCAATCACATCTCTAAGTCACCACTTCAGTAAAGCAGTCAAAGCTACTCTGTAGCCTTTAAAGAGATGAAAGTGCTGAGCATTTGCATCAAACACCACAGGCTAGATGGAATTTCTGCTTCCTAATGCCTAGAAAACACTCCTAGTTCTATCCAATTTTCTGAATCTCTTAGCTATGGAGCCAAGTAAGCCAAGTCCTCAACAACTATCACACCCCTAAGGAAGAACTCTCAGATGCACTTGCCACTTAGCTCCTGAATTGCTGTTGTTTTCTGCCTGGTGCATTCAGCTAAAGCAGAATTAGAATTTGTTTAACTAAACACGTCTGGCAGTTCAAAACCAAGTTTCACTCACGATTTAGATATTCCTGCTTTGGGGACTAGGGGAACAATGGCCACCCAGAGGTATAAGGCCAACAGCTGGGGACTGTAACAACTCCCATCAGCCCATTTTAATCCATTCATCTGTCAGATGAATGCAGCTAATGCTACAAAGAAATATCCTTAATTTGAAAATCACTTGGCCAAAACAGCATTTCGTGATCATCTCAACACATGGTATCTATTTCTACACTCTGCCTTCATAATTGGTCTTTTTACCAGTAACTGGAGCTCAGGTGAAATACCACATTATCCATATGTATCAACAAATTACAGAAATACTGGTTTTCAGTGTTTTACAAAAAGGTTTTACTCCTAATTGAGCATACGCAGCATCAACACAATCTCTCTGTACCACCTGAAAAAGTCCCAGAACAAGGAAAGGCTAACATATGCACATTGACCGAACATTTAGAACCAGCTCTATAAAGCCGTACATTCTTTAAAGAATACAATGCATATCTCTCCAAGAGACTATCTTCCCAAAAATCTGCAGCCCCCCAATGCCAAGATGAAGCAGAAAATTACTGGAAGGATGGCTTTTTCTGCCTATAAGCCTCAACCATATAAAATGCTACCAAGTAGTTAGCTTAGGTCCTCGGTATGGGATTTTTGGACTATGAGCTGAATATCGAGCTGTACTTGCAGTTGATGCTGAAGTAACCCCACTGAGGTTGTGGAGATCTGACTATTTTCCATCTGCTGAAATTTGGTCCATTAAATCAAAGTTTCAACAGTATGAAGATTATCTCAGGTGCCAAAAAGAAATGGCATTGTCTCTACAGTTTAAAAGTCCCTTGGTTTTTTCTCCAGATAGAGAGTACAATCACCCTTTAAGTGATTCACCTACACATAGGTCAATCACTATAGCAGGAACTCATTCATAGTACACCAAGAAAAAAAAAGGGGGGGAGGGCAACCTATCACTGACCCTGTAAAATTAGCAAGTTAGGGATTCCTTCTGGGTACTCTTAAGCCAAACAATAGGTAGCATAACCTCCCTCGACCCAAAAAACAAGGAGGTTTAGGTTTAGTTTAACAATAAATAGCTTGTTTTCTTTCCCACACACAAAAATCAAAACAAAGCTCTCTCACAGATGAGCTATTAACTACTCACGTCAGGAAACAAAAGCCCCATCTTGTCACCTCTACATAAATAAAAGCAAGCAAAAGAGGGGTTGAGAAACACACCAAGAGATTCTCTACAACCTGTAGTTAAATTGCAAAGACAGTCGATGCATTCTGACAGAACAGCTGTATACATCATTATGTTAATTAAAATTAAAGTCTCATCTACTTAGCATACAAGCAATTCACTGAACCTTAGTGACAAAAGGAAGGAACCATTTCCTCAAAGAGGCATAATCACATACAACTTTAACAAGTTGTCTGCTTATACTGAAGGCCACAGCATAAAGGAGATAGAAAAGCATTTAAGACACAGTCCTGGCTATTTTAAGTAAAACAAAGCACTATCAACTATAAAACACACACAAAGGAAGTGGTAGGATAGATTACGTCAGCCCTTGCCTCAATTCATAAATCCTAACCACAAAACAAGACAAATTCTTAACTGCCTTTCTCTGGAAAGATGTTTAAAGTGAATACATGCAGTTTATGTCTTAAAATATGCTACTGAACAACACTCGCCGATGCATCACTTTCAAACAGCGCGGGGGGGGGGGGGGGGGGAATTGTGTAATCCTAGTCAATTCTATCGTGCAGCCAGATCAAATAACATTTCAAGAAGTGCCTGCCAAGCACCCAGCCTGCCAGAGTACAATAAGCACTCAAGTGCTCTGGACTCCAAACCACCTTTCACTGGTCCCACAGATCTTTATAAAATACTTTAAACACTACTAAATTACAGGGTTGGAAAAACAAATAAAAGCTTTTAAATGCTGCTCCTACACAATTCTCAACTTGCTGTTAAGCATCTAAAACGTCTGTCTTGTGATACTCGCTAGGCATAAGTATTCAAAAATGCGATCGCTTGTAAGAACAAAAACTGACAAAAATGCAGAGTTGGTTGCACGTCTGGAACTAATTGCCTGCAGATTAACGGCTTTACATTGGAATAGTGTTCGTCTGTAGGGTTTTAAATCCAGTTTACTTTAAAGCGAGTTCCCAGAAGAAACATATTGGTGGAGCATCTGAAACTACATTTCACTAGATTTCTGTTCTCCACTTTCCACTACTTCATGCCTAACATTAATGTTAAGTTAAAAAAAAAAAAAAAATTTAAGTCGCCTTGTTAACTGCCATTTTTATTCGCATACAATTAAAGAAGCCCCATATGGCTGTAAGGAGGCCATCCAGTCACACAATGCCCCATGCAGTGCAAAGCCACATGTACTCAAGAAGAGCTTAAAACCAATTGCAAAACAAAGCAGAGCTGGTTTCTTCCTCAGGAAACAAAGTGGCCAAGCAGGTCTCCTGTCATTATCTTAAAACACGATTAAACATCGCTAAAAAAAAGTTACACCGCACACCCTACCAATTCGTACTTCAAAGGCATTCCATTTTATCAAGTACAGTGAAAAAGTACTTTCTTTCAGAATAAGAAAAATGCAATCCTTATCTCCTTTGCTTTAAAAAAAAAAAAGGGGGGGGGGGAAATTAAAACACAGCACTCCCTTTAGCTGAGCTGTTTATATTTAGGACACAGAGGTAAAGCATTTGTTATGGGAAGAAAACCCAGCAGTCTTACAGCGTTCTGAACTTCCTAGGCCAATAAAAACTACCACCTCACCTACCAAGTCGATCCAACTTTTTTTTTTTTTTTTCTGGAAAAAAACTGGAGTAACCAAAAGGGGAAAAGAGAATGAAGTCGAGCTTTTTCTCCACCCAGGTGTTTTCTGTGTTACCATTGGCTACGTAACAATTAGTCAACTTCAAGAGCAACCTTAACAATTTTCCTCTTGGAAATACAACTTGTACGCATAAGGCACCGAAGTTACCCCATCAGGCTGGTTTGGAGACACGCTCTATTGACCCTCACCCCTCATTTTAAAAGCAGATCCTAGCTGCCCTCTCTGCAAACGCCCACCCCCCCCCCCCTCCTCGGGGGGCCTTCACCACCTCCCAGGCGAAGGTCCTGCCGCTCTCGGCGAGGAGGGGTGCACTCACCCGCCAGCCTCGGGCTTAGGCTCTGCAGCTCTCGGAGGTGCCGGACAAACACAACTCGTCCGCAATCCCAGCGGCTGTTACAGCCTGACCCCAACAAACCCGGGGGTTTCTCCTCCGGAGCCTGCGGAGGCGGGGAAGGGGGGGGGGGGGGGGGAGGTGGGGGGGGGGGGCCGCGGTGCCCAGCGGTGGACCCCGTGAGGAAGAGGAGGGAGCAGGGGAGGGCAGAGGACGGGAGGAAGCGGGGGCCAGGGGCGACGAGAAAGCGCAGTTGGTGAACAAAAGGAGGCCCCTCCGCCTCGCCGCCAAGCAGCTGGGCCGGGGCGCGGAGCGGGCGGCGGAGCGAACGGCGTCGCCCTGACCCGCCGCCGCCGCCGCCTCCCCCCCCCCGCTCCAATCCCTCCCCCCCCCCCCCCCCGGCCGACCGCCCCCTCAGCAGCGCGGCTGCGGGCGCCGCCACATGCCGCGGCCGCCGGCCCCCGCCCGGCACCGGGAGGAGGCGGGCGCGCCGCACGGCCCCGGGAGGCGGCGGCGGCGGCAGGCGGCGCGGGGGAAAACCCGGCGCGGATCCCACCCGCCACCCGGCCCCCGCCGGGCTTTCCCCCCCCCCCCCGCCCCCGCCCCCCCTCCGTTACCCCCGCCGCGCCCCGCCCGGCTCTCACGCACCGGCCCGGCCCGCCGCCGCCGCTTCCCCGGTCCACGCGGCGGGGCGCAGGCACGCACACGGAGACACACGCTCCTTCTTCCCCCGGCGGCGGCCCGCCTCTGCCTCCTCCCCGCTCAGCCGAGCCGGAACCGGGAGCCCCGTGATTGATGGCAGCTCTTTAATAGCGTGGTCAGCTAGAAAATGCATCTGCAAGCAAGATATTAAGGAGGCAAAGCATCCCCGGGAGTGATCAGCGGCTCACATCCCAGAGCCGCAGCCAGGAATATTAATGCTACCAGCCCTCCTCGCCTCCACAAATGCTGATCAAAACACACAGGGGGTGGGGAAAATGCAGATAAAATAGAGGGGTGGAGGGAATACATCCACACGCGGCATTCATTCCTAAGATGGATAAGAAAGAGACGCCTGTCCAGTGGCACATCAAAAGACGCTACTACACAAGGATTTTGTTGCAGCGTATCAATTAGTAAGCCATTTTGTGTAAAATCCTTTCTACGACGTCTTCCCTCCCCCCGTCAGAAACAGAAATTCATCCGCTCAGCAAAACATGTTCCTTTTAATTGTATTTCATTGGCAATTTTAAAAAATAATATTCATCTCTTATTGCATGCCTTCGTGCAAACCTGTAACTTGTCTGAATTTCACAACGTCTTGCACTGTTCTTTAACACCACAACCATGACCTTTCAGCTGCTAGCACCGACTTAATTTTAGAGCAAAGCTTCGCTATTTCCCTTGCAGAATAACACGCAAAACAAGTCATCTATGTAATCCACTACCTGAGGGCAACATGCACTTCTTTCCTGCCAAGCAAATCCATTTCCTAGCCATGCAGCAGTATTTTGCCTATAAAACAAATACGGGAGTATACCTTCTCAAAGCTGGGGGTTTTTTTGTTTTTTGTTTGTTTTTTTTTTTTTACAAAGCCAAGTTAAAAAAAAAAATCAAGGTTCACAAACCCAGTTAATCAGAGCAACACCCTCAAGTACTGTCTGCCAACTTATTCTTTCCAGATGCTGTTAATTATTTGTAGTTGTGTATTTTCCCTCTCTTTATCCATAGATCCAATTTCTACCATGTTTTGTACTACAGCACAGGAATCCTTCAGGAGACAAAGATCCGACTTCAAAATTTATTCTGTACTTTCTAGAAATAGCTACCTAAAACCACTAACACAGCTGAAGTAACTGATTAATTCTAATGCCCTTGCCACATTGCAAGACTGCTATGATCAATACAAATTGAAGACAGTGTACAGCACAAGCTTTGCTCCTGCAATATTCATTGTACAAGAGCTTCTGAACTGGAGCCTATCTTCAAAAGAACTGGTTCAAAATAAGCTTTGTAACCAAGTAGCCATGTGATAGCTCCAAACCTGCCAGAGCTGAAATTCAATCCTTAAGTCAGCACAAAGCAACCACATTGCATTTATCCTCACTTCAATTTTCTAATCAAATGTGGCCTGACACCTGGCAAATCACAAAAAGGAACTTACTGCTCCAGTGTGTATTTAAATCAGTGTTTACTTCTAATGACTTCCAAAAGAGCTTTCCAGCTGTAAGTTAATTCAGGCCAAGTTGCATTTATTTGAAGAATACCCTGTTTGATGGTGGTAGTTCAAAAACACCTTATCCCTTTAGGACTGATGACCCAGCCAGCTTGGATCACAAATCCTAAAAGTCAGTATATACTGGAAAAATGCACTCAAATTTAAAAAAACCCAAAGTGTATCTGTAGAATTTTTTTGTATCTCATTACGATGAAAGTTGTTCAAACAGTACAAAGCACAGCATCCAGCAGTTTGAACACAGCAACAGAACTGGAAAGTATTCCTGAATCTCAGACACTGTCTTGCAAATCCAAGGCGAATCAACTTCAGAATTCAGCAATGTGGTAGATGGCACTGAAATCATCTGAAGTCCCATCTGTTTTTATACAGCATATTGGAGATTCTTGAATGAACAGAACAGCTACAGCATTCAATCACTGACATCAGAAACAACTGAACTTTCACTAATTGGCTTTCCTATGAGATACAGAGATCTGCCCCCATTTCATAGACTAAAATAAAAAAACATGCACAGAGTACAGCCTCAAGGTCCATTTTGCAATAGGGACTTTTTATCTTGTCTTTTGGAAATGGATTATAAAAGATGAAAATCTTTTCTTGGTCATGAAATACACCTTTGCTAGTCACAGCATTATAAACTTACAACAGCATTTCTTTTAATATCAACACTAAAAGCATGCACGTCTGAAAAAGGGAAAAAAAGAGTGAGTTTTATATATATATATACACACACACACACACAAAACCCATCAAGCCTACTCAAGCAAAAACTACCTCCAGAAGGGTTAGGCAAATACACCGTAGAGAATGAGACCTAGAGCGGGCTTGAGCAGAGATTCACCGAGTGACAGCTTTGGAACAATTGCTAACAGACCTCGCACAACATACTGTTGTGTTTGGTCCAGTGTGCATCAGTTATCTGGTTACACAATGAAATAAAGCTCAATTCCACCGCATGCAAAATCCAGCCCAGTTTTCCTGGCAGCCGCCATTTATCAAAACAACCCTGTCATGTTGAGTACCATTAACAGATAACGAACTGAGACAAGGGATGCAGTTACAAGCAAAGCACTCGGCATGCTACAGGCCTAAGCACGCAGCCAAGGGAGCCGGTATCTGACTTCATAATAAACATTATAATTAAACGGAAGACCTAGTTGAAGAAACATTAAGGCCGTGACAATAAACAACAGAAGCTGGAAATCTGAAAAAAATAAGGCTTTGACTTGCTGTCAGTAATTGCTGACAATGCTTAAAGGCATGTACATATACACGCAGGTACACCTTCTCTTCTTACAGCAAAGGACTGGAAAGCACCAGTTAACTTGCAGGTTTTGGTTTTCAGCGCTCTCCATGAATACTGTAACGCTTTGTATACTGTACCTACGCACTTCAGCTTATAAAAGATTGAGGACTGAGAAGTGACAGACAGTGTATCTTCAAAGAGCTGTAAAGTGTGCTGCTTTCTAGACATACTACTCATAACAAACACGAATAATTCATAACTTTGCACAAGAGTCCTACCATATTTGAAGAATATTAAATACAGACTTACAAATTTGAAGAATATTAGATACAGATATACTTCCACCAAGCCACAAGATCTATTATCGATCAGCAGCATTCTCCACTTCTTCCGACAGATTTAGCCATCAAGTACGCATAAACATTTCACTCACTAGAAACACTGCTCCAAAGGAGCAATTTCAGGTCTACCAGATATGTATACACTTGAAACACAAACTAACCGTAAACAGACTTAATGAGATTATACAGATTAAATGGGTAAATTAACTTTTTTATTTTAAGAGACATCCAAGACAAAGAGGTCCCACAAACACTTAAAGGCAGCTCGCTGAAGTCATGCAGTTAACTCATCCAGTTAATTTTTTTTTTTTAAAAGCAGGTTCAAGTACACTGTCTGGCTTGCACAAATTCTACAAAGAGAAACCTTAAACTTACTTTTAAAAACACTCAGAGATGTGATCATGACAAGTGTTTTCTAAAAGCTAATATAACACTACTTCCCAGCTTAGGAAAGCAACAAGTGTAACACATTAAACCCCTGCTAAGCTGAACCTATTTTTAAATGGGACTTAACACTGTCTTCAGAGCTTCATGTAAATCAAGCTCTCCCTTTGGATTTGGCATTGGGTAGGGGGGAAAAGGAAGGGAGTAGGTTCATGGAGAACAAGCTAACAGCTTACTATTGTCACAGCACTGTTTTTCTTGTGGGTCACTTAATTCCAGCCCTCATCAAGTTTCCCTCTCACTGTCAGTGCCTATGTTCCCAGCCAAAATAACAGTGATACCTCCAGTAAAACAAAAAGCCTGAAGCAGAGGCAGTTTAAGCTGAAAATTAGCTAGAAAATTCCTGAGGCCAACGGTCAACTGAAGATTCCTCAGCAGAGGAGAGGAAACATAGGCTGGGCTACTAGCATGAAAGGTCACCTAACTGCTCACAACAGGAGCACTGAATATTTGTTACCCATTTCTGTTTGTTTCCAATTCAACATCAAAGCATCTAGGCTCTACCTATTCTAAACACAAAACCATTGGTCAGGTTAGAGGTGATGTTTTCTTCCTTTGCAAATAATGCACTGTTTTATTAGTGTAAACACAGCTGAGAATAAATGATACTGAGCTCTTGACAAGACAGTTACTACTGTCTACACACAAATTTCTTCAAACCTGCTTGAAGCAGGAAAAGTCTTGTCTGCACTTGTGTATCTGTGAGCACGTGTGAAAACCCAAGAGGAAACACGCATTGAGTTTTAAGCAGCTTCTTGCCACAGCACTAATTCAGCTACAGCTTGCTCCACAATTATACGAGGGTGCTTTTCCACACTACTAAACCGTAATCTCTTAGAGGAAATTCAGTGCAATGTTATTATTGCTTCAACATAATCAAAAGGCCATTTCATTCTGTAATCCAAGCCTGCCTAAGGAGGCTGTAAACTCTGCTTACAGTTAAACACAATCAGTCTTGTCCACTTCTGCTCCACCACGTTTATGTATACAGCAGGCAGCAGTTCTTAAAAATCAGCACACAAAGAGTTATTTTAATTTAGTGTACAACTGCTGAAATTCAGATCAACCATTTCCTTGCCTCTCTCAAATCCCCAGATAGAACCTGTACCCTTTACAGACCATGAACCTTCAGAGGTTTGGCTTTTTTTGTTGGGTTGGATTTGGGTTGGTTGGTTGGGGGGGGGGGGGCGGCAGGGGGGTGTTGGTTGGTTGGTTTTGTTTGGGGTGAGGGTTGGGTTTTTTTTCCCTGAGCCTCTAGGTACACAGCACCTAACCTAGAACCTGCTAAACCAAATTACTAACACTATCACGCATTTTATAGTTCAATAACTATGACTCCTTTTCTGTACTTACCCAGTGTTCAGGTTTGTATTTCAGAAGACCTCCAGTCAAGCTGTAAGTCTGTACAGGTCACTATTAAAATCTGACACCACATCAGTACTCTGGGAAAGGAAGACCCTTATCAAGCACAGAAAAGTCTGAAAAACTTCAACCTCATTTTAAGCACTCTTAGGCCGAAGAATTCCAGGCACCACCCTTGCTGTAACTGTCACCAACAACTGCCACCAACAACTCCTTTGCCACCCCTGTAAGGTAACAGCTTTGGATCAAACTCCACCTGACAAAAGAGGCACAAGTCTCAAGAGCAATGCACAAACGCAAACAAAAGTCTTCCTAAGGAAAAAAAAAAATCCCAAGACCTGTGCACTGATGGTATTAACAAGCAATTGTATTGATAAGCAGTAATCAGGTAAAAACTCAAGTTGCCTCAGATTCCTTCTCAGCCTACCCAGAACCTGTGACACAGCCAAAAATTTCCTGTTGGTACAGTCAGCGCATCACTCAGCTGAATACTGGGGATATAGACTTCAAGGACATAAAGTCCTGCCTAACTCCACACTACACGTCTTTGGAAGAAATTTGGTAGGTTATTTTTATACAGCATCTTTGATGCACACAGCATTTCTGTCACAGTAGGAAAGAAAAAACAAAAGTCGCTCCCCTAGGGAGCTGTGAAGACTAAGGCAATTCACATGCTAACATGTGAAATCTCGGGATTTTACTGGAAGGCCTAGCTTCATAAGTGTTGGGGGGGGGGGGGGGGGAAGAAACGACACAAAACCATACCATCAAACCAAACAGATAGAGCCCAGCCCACTAGGAGTTCAATCTCAAACCCCCATATAATTAAGTGAATGTTCACAGTAGTGTCACCCCATACCCTTCTCCCTATTCTCCCCCCTCCAAATGCTGAAGACTCAATTCTGCCAGCTATGTAAACCCTTGAAACCAGACTTGAGTGTGCATAACAAAAAGCCCAAGAAAAAAAAAACAAACACGGAACAGAAGAGACAGCATTTCCTATTTACAGTTAAAACTTAATTCAAGGACAGTGCTCTAAAATTGCTGCACCTCAAACAGGACAAAATTCAGCCAGAAAGACAGTATGCTTTCTTTGGGAAGAGGCAGGGGGTAGGGGGGGGAACAAAACAACCAAAAAAAAAAAGTTTAACAACCCAAGGAATGCAGCAACTTGGCACGGTTTTAAAATAAAAGCTTTACGTGCATAGGTAGACTATATAAGTATGAATTGTAATAAACTCAATGGGGATATTGTGACCAAGCTACTAGGGAACAAGTAGTGAGACAAGTAACTTGAAAACCAGCTACAGCTTTCATATCTGGAAATGAAAACAAACCAGGCAAGACAAATTTAAGCAAAAAAAGTCCATGTCTGCTAATGACAGAAATAACTTTTTTTTCAATATTTCTCCTCTGGTTTGCTTCCTCTTCTCTGTAGGGACCAATACTTAAATTCAAAAATGTTTTTGTAGAAAATCCCTGCCCTGGGAAACTCCAAATTACATAATGGTACGTTTTAAGCCAAGAATATTAAAACAAAATCCAGTTTTGTCTGCCAGATTTTGTGGCAAGACATCAACCTGTTCAGCAGCTTATTGAATTTAATGACAAAGTGACACACGCAATTTATTTTATAAGGTATTATCTTAAACAAGAAAAAAATCCAAATATTTGTCAAGAAAAAAAAGTCATATTTCAAAGGAAAAATTACATACTTGAGAATTTAATAAATGGATTTAAAAAAACCAAGAAACCATTTGTTCTCAGCTGTATATAAAAAGCAAACAAAATAAAACTCTCATTAGTTAAAGGGGGCGGCGGGGGAAAGGGTAAAGCGGAAGAAAAGGAGGGAAGGTAGAAGTAAGCAAAGGCATCTTTTTCAACTCTATTAAAGCAATTGTAAAACAGTGGAAGTTTGCCTGTTCTTCCCTCCAGTTTCAACTAAAAGTAACTTTGGGAGTAGAAAACTTGATACCTCTATCAACAGCCTGTGGTATGTTCAAACTATTATAATATAAAGCATGCTCACACTCACAAGCTAAAGGAAATGACTGCCAAATGCTTCCTTTACAATCTTCCTTCCAGAGTAAGACAGATTCTTTACCAGGAGATTTTCTCAACACACCAAGTATAGCAGAAATTGAACTAACAGATATGTAAAATTTGCAATGGATTTACAGTCTTTTATTGAAATCACAGCACAGATCGGAAATGTGACTACAGCTCACAGTTTTTTAGTGTAGTAATCACTTTCACATTCAAAGGCTTCAGCAAATTCAATAGACTTTTTAAGTGACAATAACCACAGGATGTGACCATACCTATAATAATCTTTTCCTCCAGACAGGGAGATAAGCTGTAAAAACAGGAAGTTTCTACTATAATCTTGAAAAAATGTTAACAGTCTGAAACCACATGACTCTAGTTCAGTTACATAGGGAAGAAACTCCTCATTTCCCAATACTATGGGAGAAGATACCTAGCATATGAAACTAGTTCGGGCATTGTTCCACCACACCCCTCCAGAATCCCCCATAACATGGAATAAGGTAGAAGGTTCTTGGTTTATTCCTCTTCTCCTTTTCCCTCCACAAATTCATAACAGTAAGCAAACAAGACAGCTTCCATCTCACAGGAAGAAATAGCATTTTATGTCAAAAACTGATACTTTCCCACATGCACAGGCATCCATTTCTTAAGAGCCTTAAAAAAAAAATATAGCGAAGTAAGAATTGCAACCAAGTGTTAGGCATGTATCTGCATTGGCCATGCTACAGCCCACTACACTTAAACTAGACCTTTCATGCTTCTGAAAGAGGTTTCTTTACCCTTTGGAAGACTTGATAAAGAGATAAATTCAAAAACTTTACTCCTCAGAGGGCAACATGACCTTCCTTAAATCACACAAATTATGTAAGCAGTTTGCTGGACTCAACTTATTTTGATTTGTTTTTCAAACACAGGGATTTACTGATGTAGGAACATATTTCACACAGCGGTCTTCAACCACCTACGCAGAAGCTTTAAGTGAACGAAAAGGAACCGGCAGGTTTTTGATAGCTAATATCAACCAATTAACAGTCAAAAAGGCCCTTCAAAATCAGTTTCACAATATTTCCCACACTGCAGATGAAGAGGTAGCAATAGTTAAGCATGGTTTATATTAGCTTATCAAACACACTCAAAAAAAAATGGATCCTGCTGTATATTTTAACATAAATCAGTTCTACGCTACTTGTCAAAACAATGCACATTTTCCTATCGGCATTTAACATAAAATCACACTAAGGGCTTAAGAATCCCATTCACGTGACTATATTCTGACTCTGAACTTCCTTCCAAATTCTCTCGTAAAAAACACACTAGTCTTAACTACGTTCACCTTGGTTTCATATGTAATGCAGCTACTACAGAAACACACAAATTAACTTAGTATTTTTAGGAAGGCTATACTGGCAACATGGCGGTTTTTCCCTGACACTGTTCTTTCAATGGCCTATCAGAAAGAGGATTTAATGTAAAAGGCACCTCAGATCTTCTATTTAGTCGTCTCTTCTTGCGACAAGGAGAGAAAACACAGCAATTCACACAAACTAAGACAGAAAAACTTAAAACATATAATCCCCATCAGAATTGGGCAACCAAATAATTTCAAGGCAACGTAATAAGGATATGTGAGATCTATGTCATTTCTTGAAATTACTTGCAGAAAACTGTAAAACATCAGACTACCATTCCCTCCCATTCTAAATTGTGTTCCAGACATTACATCTTTGATGAAAGCAACTGCCTGCAGATTGCAAATCAAGACCTAACTGAAACACACACACACACACACACAAAGGGACAATTCCATGAAACAAACATTCATTTAAGAAAATATTTACATGTTCTACGTAAATTTACACGAAAGGCAAACATTCCTGGACAAAAGGAATGCTTGAGTTTTAGATGATGTGAGGCAAGTTTCTAATGTAACAATAAACACACACCTTTAAAGCCACTGCATAGAAACATAAGAAACCTCTTTCAACAAAAAGGGCTCGAGAGTAATCAGTGACCATTTTTTAATCAGGTGACACGGTCAAGATGCAGTATGCCATCTAGTGTCAGACTCCTAAAAAAGTTATAAAACCCACCAAAACACTGTAAATTCAAGTAAGCCACAAAGACCATGTAGAGACTTGACTTTGCAATTGCAAATTTTAAATCTTCAGTGTTCCCCTCAAGTGCTGACAACGGCCCAACTGAAAGCATTAAGAAAAAAAAACCCAAACCTAAAGCACAAAGTTAAGCAACATCACAGGAAGTTCTTTAATACGTTTGGTTCCCACTCCAGCTAACAATTTGATTGATTAATCAAGACATGAACTGAAGAGCAACAGAAACAGCGTGCAAAGTGCACAAAAAAACAGAGCCGCACAGGCAAGTCTTTGGACATGTGATACCTAGAACCTCAAAGGTGTTCTTTGTTTGGTCTATGAGCTATTATCTCATTCTCTTCTGAACACAATGTCTAGACTTTGACGAGGTGACTGACAGGAACTGCTGAATTTTCATGCTAGTATTTTATCAGTAACAAGCATACACATACACCTCACAAGTTCATTGATAATCCATTAATAATACTTGCATTAATAACACTTGCATTAAAGCTTGGCAGGCAACTTCCTCATGAAACAAAATCTGCTTCTTTGTTTTTTAGGATCCGAACGTGCCAAGAGTAGCATATCAAGAGGTGAAAAAATAATTTAAAGGGTTACCCTTTCTTTCAATTTCCCTAACATAGTCATCATTAAGCAGTCACAGAACACACACTAGGTTATCCACTTCGTTCCTGTTTATAGTCTCCAGTCATCAAGTTTCAGAATGAAAATTTTCAAATCACGTGTCTAGACTAGCACATGCACGTGTAACTTCACATTCATGTAACCATGCACAGACAGCAAGAAGAACTAGTACCCTCCCCCTAAACAACAGATGAAAAGGTCACACTGCACACATCTAACTTTCATGAGGATGCCAGTGTGTAGCAAGTCATGGCTGTAAAATACATTAAGCAGTAAATTGTCAGGAGTGAACTAACGGGGAAAAAAAAAAATCAACTAAAAGTTTAGAGAAGAGGGGGAACTGGAAAGCTAACTAACTAGAATCAAAGCCTGTACTTCCAGGCTTATTTGTAAAGCACAGTTGTTAACAGTGGTTAAATATTAACAGTGACTGCAATGTCAGGAAAGCAACATGAAGTATACTCCGTAGCCTCCCTTTACAGGCATGTAAGCAATGATTGCCTAGTCCATTACCCAAGTCACAGGGTTACAAGACATCAATTCCAACCCCAACACCACCTACATTTTTCCAAAGGAGTAGGCAACAAAATATTGTTGTCATTCCCCTCGCTACCTCTTTCACAATGAAATCTACACTTTGGGATACCAATAACCAGATATATTTTAAATAAGTGGACCTCACTGGACACGTGAGGTCAAGAACAAGCCTGACAATCCTGTTTGATTCAGTTCTTGGAATGAATAGAGAGTGCCTTTCAGGGCTTCCACTGCGAAGAAACCCATTATTAGACCTCATTTTTCAGTTAATCCAAAGGTTGAAGATATATACAGGAAGTGGTGTTTAAAAGAAAGACTCTGAAATCAAATAGCTCCCAAGAATATCACTAGATGCATTTCAGATTAAAACCTCTACTACCTTCCCTCCATTACTCCAACTTAAGGTAGGAAGCACCATGTTTTGCTCATTAGTTTCAGAGCTTGGGTGGGGGTGTTTGTGGGTTTGGGTTTTTTTTTTTAAATAACCTTTAAGATGGTGCTCTGTTGATTAAACCATTTTCATCCTTCAGTGAGTTTGATTCCTATTAGTTCAGACTGCAGAGAAGACATTGATTTTTACTACAGTCAGGATCAAGAGAAGTAACAGCTTTTCCAATTAAACAACTGCTCACCACGTTAAGTAGAAAAATATGTCCACAGCAATAATGTGCAAGTGTCCAAAGCACTCTTCAGTGCTAACAAAAGCTCACAGACATGCTTGTAATAACTTTAACCTTTAACTTGAGAAAGGAGGAAAACTCCATGTATTACAGGCAGTTCAGCTCCTGTTAACTCTGCTGGTAAGAAGCTGTAACACTGAGAAAGGCTCAAAATTACAGACAACTCATCTTCCAGCTCTGAATTACCATCATTATACCACACAAATCACCACATTGGGCTTCAGCCTACTAAAATAGAAATCACAACCAGAAATGGTCTAGTAGGCTGCTGCTGCTTCTCCTCTTAAATGAAGCTTTTATACCAAACAAATTTATACAGTTCTTGTGCTATAGCCTTTCACAGAGTTACACTGTAAATCAAATATTTTATTCCACAGCCTGCAGCTATTCCCACATTTAATAACTGACATGGGAGACAAGTTTTAATCTCCAGACTGAAACAATTACTATCCTCATAACCACTCAAGTCAGAGGTAAAAATTACAAGTTTTGTATTACCCAATTGTATATTCGGGGGAAACAGTAATACTTTCCAGAGGAAAAAGGCAAAGTATATTCAGTACAACAAAAGAGGGGAGCCCAAACAATCATACTTGCTAATTTTGCATGTACTAGGATGACCATGCACCCCAAGCAGTCAAGACAAAACTTTCTTTTAAGCTGTAAAAGAAATGCATCATTCTTGCCAGAGCAGCAAAGAGAAGAGAAATCTGAACAGACACTGTATTTGCAGATTTAAATATTCTCCAACCAAGAACTTGAACTACAGCTTCAGGTAAGATCTTAAATAATCAGGGGACTTCTTTTAGTCATTAGGGAAGCAGTTCTCATGCTCAGAGGAAAATCTACTGAAAAGATACTTTAATTAAGTGACCTCGAAGTCTGTCCTGTATCTGTGCAATTAATGCCAATGCTGTGTTTTCAGGTTTCAAAATACATGGTAAAAGGAGTTCAACTTTTAATTTAGGAAGTTACTCTAGCAGCAAGAGCCATGACTGAGAATAGCAATACCTACACTCCCCCTAAAATGCTACCAGCACTTCTAATAGTCTGCCTTGGTCACATACAGCTGGTCCATGGATATACATCCTACTGCAACTTCCAAAACAGAAAGGCATTTAGTATGGAATCTACTGCCCTATGCTACAGTCCAACACTAAGCAACTAAGAACCATTAGCACTTTGAGGCTTTACAATCTCTAACCAGAAAATGCCCTCCCAAGGACAGTTACTTAGTTGTTTGGGAAAGGATCGCAAAACTGTATGTAAATATAAGAAAAAGAAGAACGTGTTACAGGGACAGTTACAAAGAACAGAAAAAAAAAATATCCCTACGTGAAATCTCAGTTTGGAATTTGTACATTATTACATGTTTTACTACCAGTTATTACCAGCTGCTGGAAAGGAATATTAAAAAAAAAAAAAACCAAACCACAGCAAGTCAAGACACTGCTTCTTTCTCTTTGAATATATTGAAGAAAAAAAGCAGTATTTTACCTCTTGTCCAAGAAAGTAAGAAAACACCATTCGGTTTGAACCATTTGGCTTTTTATTTATGCTCTATAAAGCCCTGCAAAGATACTTCAAACATCCAAATTATTTAAGTCAGCATGAAAACGAGAGGTAAGGGTGTTAGAGCCCACAGTGTTTTGGAATCCTTGTGAAGGAATCCCCCCAGAGCTAAATAATTAAGACACATCTTCCAGAGTAGCTCTCCAGTCCAAACCAATATTCGTGTTTCCAATACACTGAGAGGCCATGCGGTTGGTGAGAAAGACAGAAGGAATGCACAGCGACTTTTATTGCTTTTCTTCAGAGAAGCATGATCTTTCGATGTTAAAGGGGAAGGAGAATGCTATCTTGATTTAGAGTGCCCTCTAGAGTCAGCTCCTAATTAATGACATCAAACACGAATGCTTCATTCACTTAAAGAATTCCGGCAGTATTTTACACAAAAGCCAATAACAGCATTTTTCAGACCTCAGGGGATAAATGTATTCTCTTCTAAATTTACATACAGTGTGTGTGTGTATACATATGTATCAGTTACATATCCACCACAGTCTGAGCTGGGAAAAGGGGTGAATGAAATCGCACAGGTGGAGTGGTGTCTCATTGCACGAAGCATTTTTTGCAGTTTTGAACAACTATCAACTTATTTAAGCAGGTTGTTGATAACTGTGTGATAGTACACAACTGAACTTTCTCTGAGTTTAGTTTATGAAGGGGTGTTGCTTTTACCACACACAGTGCAGCTTTTCTAAAAGCACAACATACACAGGAACAATGCGACATTTTACACCTGTAAAATTTTACAGTTCTCCTGCAACAAGTGTTAAAAAAAGTTCCTGGTCTGTTAAGTATTGTTAAACAACAACAGACACCATACAGCAAAGCTTCTTATTCGGTATGCATGTCCACTTGCACCTTTTCTCCCACCTGCTACCAGTATTTGGATAAGCTTCCTCCCCCTGTCCCGGGGGGGGGGGGGGGGGGGGGGGGGGGAATTTCTCTGAAATACCAATGCCCAGAGGGAGTTATTGCATTGGGCTGGAAAAAAAAAAAAACACCAAACACCAGAACAGTATATTAAAAAAAAAAAAAAGCGCATTTTAGCAGTAACAAAGCTTCAATATCATCCAGGCTGAAAAGTCTCATTTTCAAATTCCTCTCACAAACGTCCATTTTCAACTGCTTAGCTTAAGCGAGGCCACAATGCTCCTACATTTTTCCCAGTTTATCTCTTCAAGGTATCTTCCTTCATAGAGCAGAAGACTTGCAACTAGTTTCACTTCTGATGAATTTTCCTACCCATGAAAATTTAATGGGGGGTGGGAAATAATGGCAAAGCTAAGAATAGAACTCCATTGTAGTCACCAAGCCCATTTTGTCATTAAGAAACCTGTCACAGAGCAGGAAAGCTTAATTTTTCTTATGTTGGAGTTAGCACCTCTCTTTTTTATTTCCTGTCCCAGTTTTGTGGGAACATCAAAGTTTTTCACAACAGAAATGTCCCCCATGTCCACAGCCCAGAATAAGTTACGTAGTCCAACTTAAGAAAAAATACCAACATGCTTAGCTAAAAAGATTGTGAGCTTTTTATGTCATATGCCTATTAATTACCTTCATTTCTATAGCTTATCTAAAGAAGTTGTTCGTGTTGGGCAGAGAAACACATCAACTTTTCTACTGACAGGCACAAAATCTTTTTTTTTTTTTAAATCAGTATTTTACAAAGGAACACAGCCTAACACATGCCCCTTTCTGTACAAATTCCAGTAAGTTAAAACTTGAAGTGGTTTTACTCTTGGAATTACATTAAGTGTAAGTCAGTCCTAGACAATGCAACTATTTTTAGGACTTACTTTTCATCACTTAAAGATGCAGGCCCTTCCATCCTTATCAGCCTTAAAGGGTGTCATAAGCTACTAATTTTGATCTCCAAAAGCACTAAAGAAGTCATAGAAGACTATACCATCTAACATGAGATAAGCTTCTTATCTGAAACCTCAAGGACATGGGCATCTTGATCTCTTTTTCCCTGTGTATGAACCCTTTTGAAAGGCGGTATGCACGAACAGTCTCTGCGTGAATTCCTAAATGTTTTCTCCTCTGGGTATCAGATGACTCCTGCATACTCTTAAAAGACCTAAGCAGCATTAAATCCTTTGATTTTATCAAGTAACACATGTGTCCATGTCAAAACAGTTCCTTCTTCAGACATGAAAGCTGTTTAAGTATGCTATCATTCCTGTGACAGGATATGCTAATAGTAAGAAATAGATCTTCTCATTACTAGCCCCATGCTGTTGGCCACTCTAGCTGTCCCCCTCATCATGACATGATTAAAGCTATGTAAGTATTCAGGCAAACATTAAAATGTAAGTAGGAAAAAAAAAAACCCAAAACAATCTCCCTGAAATCTGTCCTATCAATATGCTGACAGCAAAATAAGACACTACCTCTGATTAAAGTACAAAGCTATTAAAAAAAAAAATTGCTACTTCTCTGTCACTTAGGAGGAAAATTAACTAGCTCATGTTGGATTAAGTCTAAGTTTTGTTTTCAAATACGTCATGTGCAGCTTTCTACTGAAGTGAATAAGGAAGCTGCTATTTCTCAGATATTTTTATCTGACTGAGTATGAATTGCAAGAACCATTGTTGATCTGTTTTAACATCGGTCATGTCTGTAAGATTACCTGTCATAAGAACTGGAGTTTTTAACTATTATTTGTAAGTGAAAGATTTTAAGGCATAGGGTTTCAGTTAATTAAAAATCCACTTAGTTATCAAACTACTATTAAAAGACCTACTTCAACCTCAAACGAGGGTAAGTTACTGCCATGTGGAAACACATCATTAAATTCTCACTCATTGATTATAAACTTTTTGCTTAAAGTAGGTACGTGCAAAAGATAACACTGGCACAAGAAAGGAGCTATGCAGAGAGCATCTAAAGTAACTATTAATCAATTCATTTATTAGTGATTCATTTCATCCAAATCTGAGCCCTTGGGAAGAAAAAAAAAACACAGAAAAAAACAGACTGTAGAATTTAATAACGTCTTTTTGGTTTAATCCTCCAAATTAAGCAGACTCGCAACCAATGACTGAGAATAGTGAACAAGTTACACAATGGAAGCAATTTCTAGTGCGCTCTGAAGGCAATCTAAGTTCCTAACCAAGAAGGAAGAAGCTGTTTCCTTCACCCTCACCACCCCCTCATCTTCACTTTCCAGTCTGAGGGCCACATCTTCTAGTACAGAAAAACAAGTAAACACACAAGGTCATGCTCTTGAGCTTTACTCACATATCTCATACTGGAGACCTATCTTCTGTTTCAGAAAATCTATGATTATCCTTCTAATCTTTCTTGAAGAGGATATTCATCCTTCATCTAAGGGGATTCAAAAAGATCTCGAGGACCCTGCTTTTGGACACAGGCAGTAACTGTAAGAACTCCAAGGGCCATAAGAATTCAGGTCTATCTTCAAACAAACATTTCCTTTAAAGTAAATCACAGGAAAAATGAGGAGTTAAAACAAGAGTGGTTTTTATTTTTAAACAAGCTCAACAAATCCAAAGAGGCAGAAGAAAATCATTTGTCTCTCCAACATATTAAGTCATTGTCAGGAAAATAAAGATTTGGAAAAGAAGTCAGAAAAGGTTTTTTGCAATATAAACAGGCAGAAAGACTAGCCTACAGAAAGGCTATAATAAGCTTCCATCACAAATTATCTTCCATAGAGATATTTGTTGCAAGAGAAACGTTCAAAATAACAGCTGCTCTTGCAATTGCCTAACAAATACAAGTCAAAAAACTCAACTTCACAGCCACAACAGCTATTTCATAGCTAACAAAACCAGACTAGGCTACTTGGACTGCAAAAATCATCACTCGGAAATCCTAGCATGTTTAGTCTAATTTAAAGATCACGCCATGTCTTCCTTGAAAAAAATCTATATGTGATTTTTTTTTCTTGTTTTCGATCAATATATCAAAATAACTACTACCTATATGGCTTTTTGCAAACAGAAACAAACATCTGTGTGGGTGACCATGATACACAATAGAAGTAGTTTCTATACACTGGTCAACATTAGGTTCCCAAGCCCTAAACATAATAATGCTGAATGTAACCTTTAGCAATATCCTGATGCAATTAAGTGCCAAACTATGTAAAACATTACTGGATTAATAATATCATTTGCAAGATACTGGGTTTTGAGCCACAAAAGCTGTAATATCACAGCTTTTAAGGTCTAAATGGTCACATACAGCTAATGTATCTACTAGACTTCCTGTTGACAGCTCTCTACTTTTACACATACAAAGTTTGCAGTTTTGTAACAGTTGTCACTGCAAGAAGCAGTTTGGGGTTTTAAGCTCGTTGCCTTTGTACATGTGTATCTACCTTTGAACATCAAAATCAACAAATAATTGAGAACAGTAGCTAAAAATAGAACCTATTGAAAAAAATGTAGAGCCTTTGATAGCTGCAAATCTTTACTACATCTCTCAATACAGACTGCTTTTTCAAAAAGGATCAACAGTCTGGCCACTGTTTTAGCACAACCCATTCTTTCTGTAGAACCACTACTGCTCTGATTCTGAAAATGAGCAAACTGCTGTGCACATAAAAAAACATTACCTGCGATTCAACTGACAGATAAGTAATCTTGGTAGCTTTCCCAGCTTTTGCTAAAGAGCATTTCCTCAGACCTCATTTCCCTTTCACTTGACCAAAATAGAAAGATTAAGGTAAGCCATTTACAGCTAAGAAAACTAAAACTTATTACGTCTTATTTTTAACTAGCTACACTGAATTTAAAAAACATATTCAGAAATTATGCCATGGCTTTCAGCAGCAACATTTATGCCTCCCACAGCCAAAGTCTCTGCATTTTCTCCCTCCTTTACATTAATGTGTTTATCCAACTGTAATTCCATTAGTATTATGTAACACAGACAATCTTCTTAGGCATTTTATCATTATCTTACACCAAAACTAACCCACTGCACAAGTACGCTTTGACTGTGAAACTTATCTTTCTAGATTTTGCTGACATTACAAGAAACTGTCCGATGTAGAACTAAACTGACACCTTCAACTACTGAGCAGATCTGCCTGTACCCTTAGCCAAACTCTCACAAAACTGAACAACAATATAACTGCCCAATGCCATCTTTTCCTCATACACACTCAGGACATACTAACATTAAATTATTGTAACAGTTGTGATTCTTTCTTTAAGAAGAATCTTAAACATACATTTAATGTTTGTCAACTGTCAACCTCTCCTCTGTGCCAAACAGAGTGAATACTATTTGCCATTATGTCTGTAATTTGACATTAATTCCTTAATCTTCTTAAGTCAGGGCAAGCTTGTGGATCATTATGAGGTTATTTAGAAGAGCACATTTGAAGTATTACATGAAGCGTACATCTTATTAAGAAAATAAGTTAACTCAAGTTTTGTATTTCGTCATTCATACACCTGAAAATAAATCAATCGCCTTTGGAGAGCAATAAAAAGATACACTATGAACTATTATTGCTATGTAATCCTCTTTCATGTGGTGCAGTATCTGCTAACAAGATTGTGTAGCTTTCACATTGGATCGGCAAGACTGTGACCTTTACTGACAGTTATTCTAACTAATATTAATGCTAGAGAGATGGCCAGTGCAACAATCTTCCACATTTATGCTCTCCCATACAGATACCACACGGATTAGCTTCCACTGCCTGTCACCACTTGTTTCTTGCTTGCATCAAGAAGTACATGGATCAGGCCCAGCAATTATTTATATTGCCTGTGCAACAGCAGCAAACTACACAAAAAGCAGGCTTCACCAGAAAAACCCTTACTTCAGCAGTCTTTATTGTGCCATACCTCATTTAGAAGACAGACCAAACAGGGTCCTCAATAGGCCTTTTCAAACTACTGATAGGGACTTCTGCCATTCCTAGCACAACCATTTCTGATTATATCACTTTTCTTCAAACACACATAAACAGTTAGTGGAAAGAACTCCCTTTAGTGAAAACAATTCAACACTGGGTGGCTGGTACCAGCACTGGAAGAAATGCATCACCTTCCTTCAACTCAAAGCTAAAAAACCCCAAACATACACATGCAAGAATAAAACAGTAATAAAAAAACTGTACTTGCATACAGAGTGCAAAGTAAACTGGACATAGAAATCTGAAAGAACTTAGGCATTAGGAAATATGGCTCAGTCTTGTCAGCCATGTAAAAAGACACAGGAGACAAGCCATTACCTTCAGTAACTTTAAAAAGCTTTTGAAAGTTAGAGACACATCTAGATGGCATTGCAACTAGCAGAATGTGGCATGACAATTTTCTTATGTAGAGAAGCAGAGGAAGGGATGGAGCTGAAACATTAAACATTCAGCTTATCTATGTGGACAAATTATTTGGAGTATCA
The DNA here is from genome assembly GCF_026419915.1 of Harpia harpyja. Classification (NCBI taxonomy): domain Eukaryota; kingdom Metazoa; phylum Chordata; class Aves; order Accipitriformes; family Accipitridae; genus Harpia; species Harpia harpyja. The sequence continues at coordinate 5,064,110 of NC_068946.1, forward strand.
CTGGAATAGCATAGGATTTTTTTTTTTTTTTTTAAAGGCAACTAAGAGTATCAGTTACCTTAATCTATTCCCAAATGGATTTGTTTAACACTACATGAAGCAGTCTTCATGAAGAATACACATTTACACAGGATAATATTGCAATCTAAATCTCCACTTGAGTTGATTTTTCCCAGGAAACAATTCTTAACCACTTGGGGGGGGGGGGGGGGGAGAATAGAGGGAAGGAAAGTCACCCTACTAGTCTGATCACTCAGCAGACCAAAGGACAAAAGCAGCATGCCTTGACCACTGTCAGCTTTTGTCCATAGAACAGTGACTAACTGCATCCAAGACTCTCCCCAAAAATCTAGAAGCCGAACCAACCCACCCCTCTCTCAAACAGACATCTTTAGGCAACTGTTGTGATCCAAAGTATTTGCACTTTTGAAGTCCACTACCCACTCCCCAAATACAATAATAATTTTAAAAAGACCCACAAAACACCACAAGACAGAACCAGTATACCCTAGTAATTATTCTTCTATATCCACTGCATGCAGTCCTTTTCTTATATATAAAGGTCTTCAGCCATGCCAATATGCAGTTGCTGCTCTTGCTGAAATTTAAGTCCCGAGCCAAAGGTTTTAGTTAAGCCAATAAAGATGAGCTTAGAAATAGCTTTTGAAAAATTACCTACGCAAGGTGCTGAACTAACATGCGCTGAAACTCATACTATTACATTGCTGAAAGACAGACACCTAAACCAGAAGTGGAAGGAGGAAGAGTGAGAAGACACATACTAGGCAAAAATGCTTCCTCCTAAATAGATTCAACACTCCCAAATGACATGCAAGAGAGAACTGACTACCTGGCACATGAAAAGATGTTTAAAATATAATTTGCATGCAAGAGTCTAAAGCGGTAAGAATTGAAGTTACTTCTCGTACGTTTAAGTTTTGTAAGCAATTTTGCAATGTACTTAAGTTTACAGAGCAAGCTTCATTCGGATGCAAATTAGAATATTTCACTTGTTCATACACTAGCTACTAAAACTAGTTTATGTAGAAAATGGGGTGTGAAATAGCAGCTACATCTATCAGCAAAATATTTTTTGCTAGGTTTACAATCATAATGCATTTTGTAATAAAATTGCCAATGTTGCAGAACCCAGTTTTAGTCAAATACACATGCAATTACATTAATCAATTAGCCTGTAATTGCACTTTGCTCTTTTTGATCCCTAAGACTTTGCTGGGCACATTTGAAAAAATGATACTGCCTGGTTTTGGCTCTTGGGGGGGCAGGGGGCAGATATCAATACCACAGTACAAAGGAGGCTGAATGGTTTTAAATATCATTATGTTTTCAAATCAAGGTTTACCTGGAAAACAGAACATGCTCTTCAGTGCACAATGTTCTATCTGTCATAACGGGACAGAATCTGTGTATGGCTGGTCACCGTGTGAACAACTTGAAAAAGGATAAAAATACTACAGTGCAACATTCTAGCTTAAAAGTACTTCTTCTGAATGCAAAAATGAGCTGCTTAATCTGTTCTTTCTGCCTCTGAAAGGTTTCTTCCCAAATGATTACTGTAATTTCCAGGGGAGATAATCTACCAAAAAAAGGAAATCCCATTTTTGAAATTTTATTTGCATTTTGTGCTCATCTAGTGGAAAGAATGACATTTCAGCACCTTTTCCTTCAAAATACCAATAGAAAGACCACACAATGGGGAATATCTTGCTTCATTATCTTGCCTAAAAATTCAAAATACATAAACACTTATAAAAACAAACTCATAAAATATGAGCTAAGTAGGAAACATTTTTTTTGTTGTCATGAAAAACTGGAACCCAAAAGCAAACAGCCAGCCAGGCATTGATCAAACTTCCTCTCTGTGGTATGTAATTAAACAAACAATTTTTTTTTTTTTTTTCAGTATCAAGACAGAGGTGAGTCCATGAAACAAGGAACTTAAAATTTTGCCAGACCTCCCTATAATGACAACTAAACCAGAGGGTTTGTTTCTCTGGGAAGTGTTTTGCTTCTAAAAATAAAGATGCAGAATATCCCACTGAGTTATCTGATATTTCCCCAGAAGAGTCATCAAAACACACTGGTATTGCATGACTACAAACCCCATAAACCACGTTAAAATTATCACAGTTAACTTAATAGTTCTAGTGAGTTAAGAGTCTGGCACTGAAGCATAACCAAACGAAATCCCCAATGTTTCCCTGAGTCACTGTCATTCTTAAAGATGCATTACTCATCCAGATTCCACTACAGGTGCAAGTTGATTTGATGTATGCCAAAAGGATTTTATTTTAAGCAAGCAGTAGTATCGGTTTCAAGGGCAGGTAGTTCTCAGCCATTGTAGCCTTGGTCTACTGTCTAGTGTTTCCTGAACTACTACTGGAATCCTTTAGAATAGATTCCCTAAACAGAGGGCCTTAAAATTAGCAGAGAACAAAGTTATACAGGGATATTTATACACACTTCCTTCCCCAAAACTATCACGATTACTGTTGAGATAATAAATTACTCTGGCCAACACTTCATCCACAAAAATTCTGCTCTAAGTGATGAGCCAGCAGTAATTCTAGCTGAGAAAAAGTAATCCTGTTTTAAGAACTCCTTTTAATGCATTTCAGCTCTATGGGCCAATATTGGTTAAGAACCCAGTAACTTTGGTCTTTCAGTTGATTAGGATCCAACCAAGGTGGATTTTCTGCAATTTACATTTCCCAGAATGTCCTAATAAGATCAAGTGTGATCAATACCACCAACTATGAGATTTTTTTTTTTTTTTTCCACCAGACACAACGAAAGAAACCTGAGTTATTACTTAAGGTAGCAAACAAGTTAGCATGCCTTCAGCGGTGGTTATAACTGACAAACTGTTGGCCCTCACTTAGCATGTACATCTCTGCCTTTTCATATTTTTGGGTTTGTCTCACAGCTTATTAATTTTTGCAAACAAGAGCAGTTGTGCTCTTGCCAACAGATTATCATGTTTTATTATCATGGATAATTTTAAAACATCTATGTACCTACATAAAGAAGAGACTTGAACTGCAAGTGTCCTCCACCAACTGCAGGAGATATTTTCTTTGTATCAGCTGCAGACACAGAGCAGTGTTTTGCACAGAATTGCAGGATAGTGTTTTCATCTACCATGACAGCTGAGGTTGTGTAGATACCAAATACACAGTAAACGGAGCAAGCGTTTCTTTTAATAAACTGCCACAGAAAAAGTATGAAAAAAAATGATTCAAGCTGAGGACATATTGATGGGTACAAAATCCTTGAGGCATTATGCAGCTCACACAAGCTCATGGATCAGTATTATTGCAGCAACCAGTAGCCATCAAAGCCAATTACCCCAGGGACTTTCCTATGTGAGGACTGGGTTCTATAGATGCCTTCTGTAACTGTCAGAGGCTGCACACGCTGGAGAGAAGAGGGAGTGCTGAAAATCTGTCACAGCCAATTACTGCCAATGTTTTATTTATGTCAGGATACACCTGATCAGTGAACAATAAAGCCATTTTATAAAAAATGATTAGAAAAACAGAAAGCAAAATGGCAACAACTGGTAGAAAAATTTCATTTATAGATAAACACGGCACATATACTTTCCACATAGGTAAAATAAATTATCGATGCTGAAACAGTGACACACAGATTTTAAAGCCTTTGACTCCAAATGTCGACTGCTTTTTTCAAATGCCCTGGCAAAAGGCTTATTTGTATATAACTTGTTTTAGAGACACGAAGATGCAAGTCAATCTACTACAATGGATTTGAGGAATTAAATTTTACATGGAAGGAAACCAGAGAGGGAAAAGAAGGGAGCGGAAAACACTGACACGATACGGAGATAAGTCCGCAGAACATCTTTTCTGTGCAACACCAGCCTTTATTTCAATTGCCCAACTCAACTGACAAAAGAAAAAGGTTATCTACAGGAAAAATATAGAAATTATAACATCCTCCAAGGCTTGAGAACCTGCTTTGTACTTATCTGTCTTCAACTTGCAATACACTACCTGCATTTTAAAGTTAAACAGATTTAAGTTTAAATCTGCCCTTTGGCCGTGGGACTCAATATCAGATACCAAATGAAATACTGATTCCCCCCCCGATATATAAACTGCACCTAGTTTTGTTCATGGCAATTTTCAACTCACTACTTTCAAGAAGAGGGCATTGTACAAAACTATTCTGAATGAACAAATCAGCTGGAGCCTTGTCAGGTGAAAATGCTGTTGGGGAAATCCTTCTTTAAGCAGACTTGAACTCCCAGGAGAAGTTGCACGGGACCAAGATGGAAGCTGGCACTTCTAGACAATTCTCTTCAATTATTTTCTTAAGTTCCAACTGCCAACATTTCCTAATCTCTCTGTTAAAGGATGTATCATGTCGCCCTCCCCAAAGACACCACAGACACACATGCGCAGATGCGAAGGAGATTTAGCGACTACCCCAACCACTGCTCTGAAAACGTGATTTCCGCAAGTCACCTTTGAAACAACCAACAAGCTAGTGGTCTATACAATTTTTTTTTCTTAAGTATGGCTTTTTCAAGTACCAGATCTAAACTGAGTGATACTCCACTGTTCTGTACAGTACTTTGAAAGCTATGGAGAAACAGCAATATACATAATGTAAGATTAAAAAAAAAGGCAATAATCATAACAGTGAGGGAAGCATCTCTATTTCTTATGTTTCAATGTTGAAAATCACTTAGAATAATCTTCGAATAATCTAATAATCTAATCTACTACTCTGAAGAGCTACTACAATACTGGCTGCTGCTTCTGTTTACTCTTCAGTTTTAAAGTATAACAGCTCAACCCAGGGCCTTAAAATAACTTTGGCTCACACATGTACACAAATAAAGGAAATCAAGAGACTATCACACAAAAGGCTCCCACCTCAAACACTGCAAATATATCAAACCAGCTCATCACCAGGATCCAATGGCACTTACTCTCTAGAAAGAGGCAGAACCTGAACTTCTCTTACTTGGATTGCTTCACAATACTGCCAATATTGTGCAAGTATTATTTTCAACTTAATTTACAAGGAAGAATTTACTAAGAAGCTGACTAACCTGTATGCCCTGATGAATCAAAAGGCACAGAACACAGAAAGCTGAGGGGTACGAAAACTCCACACACAATGGACTACAGTGGCTTCCTGGGTATCCTACAGCTCCACTACAGCATGAAGCTAAATAAGCAAGAGAATTTAAGGATAGCCTGGTAACATCTTTCTCACTCCACCTGCTTGCTTGCTTCCTCCTGCCACTGGGGAATTTGGCTACTCAGAAGCTACAGTAACATCACAACCACAGTGAGGGTATGTGACAGCTTGAAGAGATAGTTACACACTGCAGCATTCAGAAGTTGAACACAGCTCAAGAACCACGTTGGCCATCTCTACCTGTTGCAACAGCCATCTTGAAGACATATGAAGCCCAAAGATACAGGAACCAAAAAAAGCAAGACTACATATACCACCTTAAAAGGTATAAACACAGGCAATACCCAAGAGTATTTGGGTATGGCCTTCCCTGGGAGTAGATTGTAAAGAGTGCAAATAATAGGCAATTCAGACCTGAAATAAAAGTATGAAAGGAATGGCTGTTAGGTGTCAAGCTGAGTATTAGATACTTGGATTCCCCCCCTCCCTTTCACATATGGTATATGCAATATTTGGCAAATGATCTTGTTATTCACAAGTCAGACACTATGCAAGTACAGCTGTAGAATAAGGCAGCTTTATAACACAAAAATCTATCCTCTTTGGAGTTTTGTGCACACTTCGGTATATTTTTAAAAATAATCTGTACTGTAGCTATTAGAAGGAGATATATAGCTTACTGTTTTAATAGAGCTAAATGAAAGAGGATCAATATTATTTTAATTTTTAAAGGTCTGTTTATGAAATGCAATCATCCTTCATTAAAAATGCAAGCTGTGCTTCACAAGAGGTTAGTGTAAATGATTCATAGTTTGGTATCTCTCCAGTATAATCATCCTCTCTCAGGAGGGCCCATCGGATGCTTCATCACACCACTCAAGCTGGTATTATTAAAAAACACTTGCCCATGACAAAAAAAATAACACATTTTTTAAAAATCCTGTCCCACACATTCTTCATCCCAGATACCTATAGATCTCCTACATATGTATTATCAGATGGTTGCCTATTTGGTTAGATTATCTGTGGCTAAAACAGAACTCTCAATCCAGCCAGTTTTCCTTTTACTATCTTTGAAAAGCCCAAACAGAAAAACCCACCACAATAAAAGAAGGCCCCACACACACACTGCATTAAAGAAACACCTTTTACTTAAAGAAAAAAAAAATTAACAAAAAAACCCCCCTACCACCACACATTCCAACTCAATGTCATGGGGGGGGGGGAGAAGAATAAACCTCAAATTGTTCAAATTCACTTACCTAGCCTGAAATTTCAGTATGATTACTGCCTTTCATTAGAATAAAAACAAAATTTACCTTCAACATTGGACTTCAATAGCTTCTAAAGACTGAAATCTCCAAAGTTGAGCCTATACAGCATTAAACGCAAGACCCTTCTATTTAAAAACACTAATTGTAGCTAACTGTTTCAAAATAGCAGCATCTGGCTAATTATAACATGAGGTTTTAACTAATAAATTCTTAATTATTAAACTCCAGTGTTCAATTTCCTTCACACAAACAAAACAGCATTGTATTATACCAATTACAAACACTATGGATATACCAGTTACAAAAAACTTGTATCACAGAAAACCCTTTTAAAAAGCTCACCAGCTGCTACATTAAAGCACAGAATAAAATGCTTACATTATAACAATGTCTACAGAAGAAGTGTCCTTATGAGCTATTATACACAGGTGTATACAGCCTTTATATGGCTACGAGATATTTCACCTTGCTATCTGCGCATGCATAACACCCAGCAGTTGTTTGTGCCCGTTACAAGGTATCTGCCAATAATTTTCATCTTCATTCTTTTCTCTCCAAATACATGCCTTTGAATTTAATATAACTGTACCACGGTCACCCAGTGTATTTATGTATGTGATGCTGAAAATATATTTAATCAAGGCAATATTACACACTGTAGTGTCTGAGCTCCTGAAGTTCCCTAGAGAATACATTTGGTTTAGGCTTTAGTACCTGACAGGGACACCCCTCCCCTAAAAAAAATAAAATCAGAAATATAGCAGATCTGACAGAATATTTTACAATGGAGTTGCACAGTATATGCATTCAATCGCTCTATTTCCCAGAAGATTCATTACAGTTACATTAGAAAGTCAAATCAGGCAATTCTGCAGTCTGGTGAAAGCTAGCATATGAAAGCAGGTTAATACAAAAGAATTTCATTTTAAATAGAGGACATTTAGGACTTTTAAAAGCAACATTATGATAAAAATTTCAGGGTGTTTGTTCTGGCTTCAGAGCATGCTTTTCAAGTCTTGTTTCAATGATGTAGCTGATTTTCTAAGGAAAGAGGGAGGGGATGTTCGATCTCCAAGGTTTGCCATCTTAATTACCCTACTGCTTCCACACGTTGCTAAGAATCACATTGCAGATACACTTCTCTACTCAACAGCCAGTGTATAGTTGGTATCAACTCCTAGCAGTAAAAATTCTAAATGCATTAGTTAGCATTTACAGAGGCTATGTATTACACACTAACAAATCACTGGGGATTGCATTTTAGACAAAGGTATTAAGTACACGATACAGCCCATTTGAAGTTTTCTGCTTACCTTACAACAGAAGTATTAGACATAATTACCACCATTTATAACCTTGCCTCCATTTCAGCAAGTAAAATGCAGATAGGGAATGTAATTACTTACTAAACTAATAATGTAAGAATTGATTGACAGGATGGAAGAAAAAAATTTGTTCAAACCACTATTAACTTAAGAATATAAGCGTATGTGAATGAAGCCAACTATTTTTAAAGCATTCTTTACTATAAGCAAGACGCCTACAAACACACAAGCCATACACACACACAGTTACAACACCAAAAAAACCCACAGACCCAAAAAGTAGTTGTCAACAGCACCAGCTTTGGCAACATTAAAGATTAACTTCATGCACCCCTGCCTATATTTAATTTAATAGAAAACTAAACACAGTCAAAACATCTGGTGCATTATTGATGGTTATCATGATAAATGAAATCTGACACTTCACAGGAACTCATTAGATATTCTACTTATACCCCATACTTACAAAGCAGAAGACCTACATTTGCTTCCAATTTTACATCTTTTTGGAAAACACGCACTGTGTGGATAACCGAGACTTCATGAAAAGGCAAATGCTTGTATTAGGAACTCTCATTCCAAAACAAGATTTAGAGCACATAAAAGAAATACTTGCATCTTTTACATTGGGGGAGGCAGGCAGCTCTCGGTTTCTTTTTCTCTTGCTTACACACCAGCTACAAGCCATTACATTTGTATCGCTGGAAGGCAGGGGAAGGTACCTTAACATCAAATGATCTAACTTGCAGAGTTCTGACTTTGACAAGACAGACCCATTTCTTTCTTGTTTTCCTCTCATCTCATTTCACAATTAGTTTTTTTCCCCTCATTCATCCCACCAGGTTTCAGGAAAAAAAATTCTAATCATTGCCCCCCCCCGCCCCGGTTATTTAAGTAGTCACCTTCTTTTTTCCTTACTTTCCATTTGCAGTATTATGGAAAACCTGTAAGTTAGGTTACCCAGACAGAAACAAAAACCAAGCTTTTACTCAAGTTTAGTTCAAGAATACTGTTTACCGCTATCGCTAGATAAATTTCTCAGTCAGGCGTATAACGTTGTTCCTAGCAATACAGTTAAGTTTAGGGGTTTTTATTATTTTTGCATGAATATTCACTGTGCTATTTGCATGCATTTGATTAAGTCTGTTACATTCACTATCTCTTAAATTATTCTGAGACAAATTAGAGTCCCAGAAGTACTCAAGAGCCCAGCATGTTCACCTGTTATTGTCTGAATCGGGGAGGGGGAGAGAATCAAGACTCACAAGTTTCTATACCAATCTCCACTTGATCTTAATAGAAGCAAAATACCATCAGCTACTACACTGGACTACCAGAAGAAGTTGAGCTGATATTCCTGGCCCCCATATTGCAAAGGAATCAGCTTGCACAGTTGATGACCAATATTAACCTGCTGGTACAACCTAGGAAAATTAAATGTAAAGCATTTTATGTCAGCCACATTACATTACAGTGTGAAGCAGGTATACCAAAACTGGTAAATGAATATTAATGTGACCATGAAAAAGTCTGGAAAAACAAGGGTTATCCTCTTTCCCAGCCTCTGATGGAAAGGACAAGAATTTAAGCACCACAGACCACATTATTTCCCCCCCCCCACACTAACCCCAATGCTACTGAAATTCAAGATATTTTTAATAGCATTTTGCTCCATTTGAAGGGCAGAGATCACAAGTAGGGGCAATACGGATACAGGGTCGTGTGACCCCTGAACAGAGATAGAAAATGAACTCGCACCTCTCTTACAGCACTACTACAGCAAGGCACACAACGAGGTTTCATGCAGCCTTTTTACGTGTCTGTGCAAGATAATACCACACATCAGGTATAAATACACTGCAGCCGAACTAAGAACTGTGTTTCCCTTTAATTTCTCACATCTTGACTCAAGAGCTGTACAAAAAGTTATTAAAATTAATGCAATCTATCATAACTCTGTCTTTTTTATTACTGGTAATATTCCTTCTAAAATATTAGTCTCCTTGGCTGAACCAGCATGTCTTTTTGAAAGTTGCCTTTGAAGATCAGAAACTCTTTAGCATAAAAAGTGAAACATGCAATCATGTTAATTTGACAAGGTAAAGGGAAAGAAAAAAAACACTTCAGCTTAGTATTTCTAAAACTCAAGCTATTTTTTCATTTTTAAAAAAGCATTTTTCTTTCCTGGTTCCTACTGCAGTAATCGAAGTGAGGATGTAACGAAGTCTTTTGGTACTCTGAGCATTTTAAAAGCAAAACAAGACAGTATCAAACTTGGCAAGCGACCTAAGTAAACACTTCCCATTTTCAACAAAATGAGTAGGTTAGAATAAATTGCTGAAGCACGAACAACCCTAGCAATCCAGTGAGTACTCATTTTTCCTTGTTTGCATAATAAATACCACAGCTATATACTTGCATGTATATACATATATGAAGGAGGCGAGAACAAGAGCATGAGCACACACGTGTTTTATTAACAAGAAATTCAAGCTGGAATTTCTCACTCTTCCTTCTAAAGTTTAAGTGAGCTGTGTGCCTAGCCAAAACAGTGTATTATCCAGAACTATTTTGTCAAAAGCAAAAACAGAACAACCACACATTTCAAGGTTTTGTACACACAAAGCAAAAATCAGGAACTTCACGAGTTGGCAGAAGTATTACAGTTTCCAATATTCAAGTACAGTTTATGATAACACTTCATGTCTGTGAATGTTACACTCTCTAATCATTTGTTACTCTTTCATCTGCTTTGCACCTGGAAAAACAGGTACTGCACTTGAAAGACTTTGAATAGCCCATTTCTCACTACTCCCATGTACCACTGTTCTTGCTAAGCAATCCATGTTACTTACCATTACTGTTCCTAAATATTTATGAATACCTTTGCAGTCAATAACAGGCTCTAGATTCCAGAGTTCTAGTATAGTATATCTGCGGTACTATAAGCACTGTATAGTGTAAGCACTATATACTGTAAGCACTTTGAGAACTGCTTACTTTTCAGAGACAACCTAAATGCCAAAATTCAAGAATGAAAAAGATGCTGGTAGATAATTGTATTTGTCTGAAGTTATATTTTGCAGAGGTATTCCCTTTGAAACTGGAAGTTCTACCTCTATACATTTGTTAAGCTTTCTTCAGGACAGACATCCACATTTTACAGACATGCAAATCAACACGCACCAAGTCCGAAGTCACAAAATAAATACATAAACAGAAATTCTGTGATTGCTATGACTGCTGACTCCCCAATGCTTGTTCAAATACTGAATACTCAACTCTGACAAAAGGAACCATTTACAGAAGCGGCAACTAGCCTTTTCATAATTGCTCACTCAATTTTTAAAAGCATGTTCCTCTCCCTTACAGTTATAGAATTATTTCAAAAGCAAGAACCCATTAAACATTTGCCTCAGTCTGCCCTCAACAATAGCCTCAAGAGATAAAAATTCTCATTCATTTCAACAGAGGCCCTATTGATTCCACTGTCACAGAATATGACTATTTTCTCCTCACGCTGCTTCAGAACAGAGCATTCTCTCATGGAGCTATACATTTATTTCCTTTCCTGTTTCTTTACAGAAGCTTTGTAGCAGTGGTTTCTCACAGCCCACCACCCTTCTCTACCCCAGCAGATAGCTTTCAGCAATTAAGATGCAGATAAGTCTACTACACACACACACTTACACACAGGAGAGTTAATGCAAAAAAGAAACAAGGGGTGGGCTTTAATCTGCAGGCATTCATATCCAAATTGGGGGGAATACCAAAACTCTCTTCAGTACCATACATACTGCTTCATACTACCTAGTAAGAACAACCAAGAGTCTAGGAGCCAGTTGGAGATGAACTACCCACCTTAAAGAAACCCCCCACCACATCACACAGATGCTTACGGTTCTTTAGAAAAAGAAGGTCGGAAGACTTACTACTTGCAATTCTGTAAATGTGAAAGTCTCCAGGCATGATGCTTGGCTGTCACTGTAGAGCTGCCAAGTTTTATTAGAATTGGGCAGTATCGACTGCATTCTGTCCCCTGAATGTCAATGATCTGATCCTTCAAGTTAAGTCAAGCGCAATTTCCATTTCCAATGATGCAGTCAGCTGATGAATTCATGTCATGCTTACAGAAGCTTAAGAACAGCTGTTTAGGAAAGCCAGTACTACTTACCACAACTGGATGTAACTAAAGGTGTCCTTTACTCAGCCTCCAGTCCACATCAAAAATTGGGACTGTCTAGTCCCTACAAATCATTCAGGCACGTTGTTTCCCAGGAAGCAAGCCACAACATCCAAGAAAAAAAAAAAAAAAAAAAAAAAAGAGTAGTTCTGTGAGCAACAAAGGCAACAAACCCAAGCACCTTCTGATAGGCCTTTGGCTCTTATTAGAGGGGAAGGGAGGTTGTTTTTAAACAAGATCACAACGAAATCTTTCTTTTTACCTCCACAGATACCTGTGAGGTGCCCCACACTTGTTTTTTTCTAAAATCCTCTACAAACAAACAAGTATGCTCAACAGGAAAAACATAGATGAGATCGAGTTTCTACAAACAAGCTCACCATTATCCAAACATTATGCTCCCTCCTTCATACCTCTCAAACATAACTAGTTGGCCCAGTTATCAAGACATATGAAGACAAGTTAAAGAATCAGGTACACCTGCTACTGCAGAAAACCAAGCTACTGAGACAAGACTAAAAACTGCACTCAGCACTAGTAATCCTCTCTCCACCCAGAATTAAAAAAAAAATTCGATTACTCTCTAAGAACAAGAGGATTTGTGGTTTTGGGTTCCACATCTCCCCAAATACTTCAACCACCACCACTGGTTTAACTTTTATTGCTCTATCATTTCTTGATGGACTCAAGTTCACCACAGATGCTGAATTTCCAAATTAAGTGCTGTCTTTCCCCCTTTGATTTTTGCCAATATTTAAAGTACTTTGCATTCTTCCTTATCAAGAAGAGATATTATTTTGTTTCATTTGATTTTTTTTTTTAAATGTGAAACACTACATTGGACACTCAGTTTCCACTCTTGATATTTTACCACCCAGAAGTATTTACTCGTCATTCCACAGTACAAACTAACAAAAAAATAGGAAAGGGAAATGGCAGAAAGACAGGTGGGGAAGTCTGCATCAAATTAAAACCAAAAGAAAGCTATGTGATAGGTACTTATTGTACAAACTGCTTGCAGAAGAGCAAACAAACTAAGCAGAAAGATCAACAGCCGCAATTCAGAAGAGATCTCCCTGCTGAGTGGGCTTGACATTGAAGAGCAAAAACTATTACTAGTTTCTACAAAAAAAAATCAAGGAAGTTTTTAGAACTACAGGTTTATTGGGAAACCACAGGGTATCTCTACAGATGTTTAAATCTGCATCCCACCTCAATGGTACAGTCTAGACAGGTAGATAAACCACTACACAACCAAAAAGAATGTTTTCAGTATTGATCTTAATCTGGACTCTAAAAGACTAACTATCTAATGAAGCTTAAAGGCAACTTGAGCAAATCCTAACTTTAGTTAAGTTTCAGGTTCTCTCCAATATCTGCTTTCCCCGTTGGAAGATATGAGGTGAGCAGAACGCATGGAGAAGTACAAAGGAGAAATTTTCACAACAGAACCAACTTCTCATAGCACTCAATTCAATGCTGTCATCAAGTTACAATAAGCTAAAACACACACAGAATGAGTGATCTTCTGTGCATCTTAGAAACCTTGAACCTTTGACTATCCGCTCGGAGATAAAGCTGCAAAAACACATACACATACATACAAGAGAGCCAAACAATACAACAGAAGAGAAAGTACCACACTTTCAGTCACATTATCTTAGCATGTCTCTGTTGACATGACAACTTGACTGGGGTTGACAACCTGAGTAGTCAGTTTGCTACAGTATTTTCTAAAAAAAAAAAAAAAACAAAAAAACAAAAACAAAAACAAACCCCCTCCCCCCCCAAAAACCACAGAACAACCAAAACAAAAAAACCCACACACAAACAAACCACCCACAACAAGCAAGTCAATAAAACTTAGAAATTTAAGAAAAAAAAAAAAACCAGTTTGCTAATACCACAATAAGGACTAAGTAAAGACATCAGAATTTAGCAGACTAACTATTTTATAGAGCTTACAGTTAGACCTAGAAACATTTTCCGTGATTTCCAACTCCACTTTAGTTATAATGCTGCACAGTGCCACCTTTAGCTCGCTCAAAAGAGATTCTGTTAAGTATTGTGAAATTTCAGCTTCTTTGATAGTACAGAAAGAGCATTTAGTGAAACCATTTCATAAATACAAGTTAGCTTATAGATGCGAGATATTTGGGGACGGGCTAAGCTAATTCAAAGAGCTACATGAAGCTGCTTAGCCTCAGAAGTCAACAACGACAAAATAAGAATTCTTCATAACCTTGCTACTACCATGAGACAGACTACCTGTATACCCTACCATCAGAGCCAAATAATTTTCTGTAGCAGGGAGCTCACTGTCCTACCGAATTCCAGTGTTTCCAGTCCTAGCAGAACATTCTGAAAGCCTTATAAATCTCCTCTTAACGTCTCTACTTTCCTAATCCTCAGAAGTGTAAGAACTTTTTTCCAGTATCCTGAACAGTTTCAGTGGTACATAACTCACACTTGAGAGCTAACATATGGTTCAAACAAGCATCAGATTGTTGCATGGTTTTCATACCAGCCCTCATAATCCCTGGGTTCCTAACATCTGTCTTTCATTTGTGATATAATTACACATTTATTTTCCATTTTACTAGTTTAATTTCATATACTGTTTACTTGATCTTGGGTATGATTTTGCTACAGCCAAGGGACATCATGCTCCTTCTTACCAATATGAACATGTTTCATTTGAGCTTACTAAGTTCTGAAGTTTTCTTGTTCACACACAGATTCACCTATGTAGACAAGAAAATTGCCTATACAGTTTTTTCCCCCTAAACTACAAACATAAGCTCTTAATTCATCACAAAAACCTAGTGGAAAAAATTACAGAAGCTTGACCAGTTCTTCTATAAAAACTTAAAAACAACTGCAAAAGCTTTAGGAGTGTACTGGAAGGTGAGGGGAGAGAAAGAGGTATCAATATTTAATATACTGCTAAAAATGTAGCATCAAAGCTGCATCAGGGTGGCATAATATTGCAGCTGGTTCCATTTTCATGTTCTTACATTAAGAAACCAGATTTTCCTTTTGCATTATGTATTAAATAGTACATATTTTAGAATCTCTGAAAATAATCTCTAAGCCTTCCTAAGCCTTTATAATTAAAAAAATTGCATTGAGCATTTTACCAGCTAGACATGCATGCAATACTAAATTCAAAGACAGAGCCTAATGTTAATTTCTTGATAGTCCCTTCTGATATATACCCCTTCTCAAACTCACTACATCTGGAAAACAGTGATCAATGTAGCTAATATGCCTAACTTAAAGCATGCTTGCATTCTTCATGTTTGAGCAAAGAAAGTTCAGACCTATCCACACAAATTCCTTTACTGAGAAAATTGCCACCACGTGGTGACTAGCTATCATGTATATACTGCCTATCTGTAAGAACATTAGAAAAAGCATATGTTATGTTTCAAAACACAGTGATGCATTCATCAGAAGTTCTGTAATGAAAATCTGGCTTTGCAGGTTGCTACAGACAGGAATTGTGTTTTCCCAGTTCAAAGCAGAACACTAGGAACGGTCACCGCTTTACAAGCTTTCAAATTAAACTCACACGTATCTCACTGAATGCATGACCTCTAAATACAGTCACATAACACAAAGTCTTTCTGTAAATTCAGTAAGCTAGGCACATGTTTACACTGACAACATAATGCAACCATCATTACGGGGCAGAAGGAAAGCTGGATGAAGATAAATTGGACATATTGTTAACAGAATACACTTCTGGCAACCAAAGAGCAATTAAGATTAGAACTCTTAATCATCTCAAACATCTCCAAATTTGAGATAACTGCATTAGCATGTGGAAGAGTTAGTGGTAATGTCAAGTTTCGCAGTCATCATC
This sequence comes from Harpia harpyja, assembly GCF_026419915.1. NCBI lineage: Eukaryota > Metazoa > Chordata > Aves > Accipitriformes > Accipitridae > Harpia > Harpia harpyja. Next base: position 5,079,956 of record NC_068946.1, read on the forward strand.
AGTTTAATATAGCAGGCTTAGCATTAGTATTGCACAATGTTGGCGCAAGTCTGCTATGATGCACTAACTCAAATCTATTCACATACAGATAGATCTCCTCTTCCTCCAGCTACAAGGGAAGTTCTTGTTAAAAATGGGAGGGGAAAATAGTTTTTAGAAGACATACAGAGCAGAATAGTGCAATACATTTCTGTAGCACCACGGAACGCACTGGAAACTGGTTTTGCTATATCCATTAACATGTTACTCTACACACAAAAATTCATCCCACAGATTACCTTTCAAAATAATAGGTCACATTTCCGCAGTATATCTGTGCATAACCAGACAAAGCAGAAGTTCGCTATACAGTCTCCTGCATTTGTTCTTCCTTGTTGTAGCCAAAATACATGCAACTGCAGCTAAAAGTTCTACAACCTGCCTGGTATCCATTATTAAAAGCTAAACAGATGTTTATTCAAACTGTAACATCATTGTTTGTAAAGCATATAGGAACTGTTTATATCAGCACAGAATGGATGCCATTTACTTATACTGCTCTAGGATGAATCAGAAAGCATAACAATGAAAGCCATTCAAGCACAGCAAAACTTGCTAATGGATTTTGATAACAGCAGAGACACCCACTGTATTCTTCATTACTGCTGCAACGTATTTCACAGTTAATTCTAGACAGATCTAGATGCATACAATCATACTAAGCACTGTATTTCAATACATTATTTATCTAAGCACAGGATTCCTTCAACACCTTTCCTATATTGACTAACTGACCAATACAGCAAGGATTTACAAGTCCACTATAATGGAAGCTATCTTCTCCAGAATCTCCTCGTCAGTTCTCTATGCTTATTTGTGCCCTCCATGCTTTAAGTGATTTTTCATTCTTTAATAAAACACTTTTCTGGTCACATTAAGAGTATCAGCACAAAGTAACAGCACAGAGACACTGAAAAAACTATTCTTCCACTCAGTATTTCTAAACAGCTAAACATCACATTAAAAAAAAAAATAATAAAAAAGACAATCACTCCAAAACACAGCTTGGTTTTGTCAGCTAGTGTAGATTTCAAAATTCAGATGCTTGCATTTTACTTGTCTGCCATTACAGCAAATTAAAGCTATGAGCAAATGCTGCGTAGGCAACAAATAATTCTACTAACATGCCAACAATCACTTTAATCTCTTCCACTTAACAACTCATGAACCTTTTATGAACGTAATCTTCTAGAAGGTAACTGGTAATACAAGATAATCCCAGTACAAGTTTAATTACAAATACAAACTACATATAGCTCCATGCTTACCAACTCTTTCATGCTGAAAAAGCAAGAGTGGCTATTATTAATAGCTCTGTTAATCTGGCAAACTGAAGTGCAGAGAAACAAGCTAAAGAAGCATTCAACAGACCATTTCACACTGGAAAAACAGTTTTCACAAATTATAACTTGCCTTAGCATAAGCATTAAAAAACCCTATTTTAAATAGCTGAACTGAAACATGCTTGCAGAGTTACAGATCCTACTCTTTTAAAGAAAATCCAGTACAAGATTATTCCTTGTTACAGGCTACAATGGAATGAATCTAAAAATCAAAAAAGCCATTTTCCTTCAAGAAATATAGAATTTGAGTCACTTGGCTGTCAGATTGAAGTCAACATAGATTTCATTTGAGTTTTGAATGCCAAGAACTTTATTTGACTGGGCATAAAATACATTTGTTATTTTTAAACATACCTCATGTAATCATTTAACCAGAGGCCTGTAATTCAAACTGGGGCGCTCTTTTCACATTAAAAAGCTGATCAGAAGACAGGTCTTTACAGTTCTGTTGAAGTGTTGGCTTGTTTCCATAAATACATTTTGCACTCCCAAGCTCCCCTAGTAATCATCTCCACAGCTCTTTCCCCTTCTTCTAAACCCAGTTAGAAATATTTCAAACTGCCTGAAAGCCTCCAGAATGCTTTTTCTGCTTACCTTTACCACAGCCACTACCTCATACCTGTGGCAAGCAGTAACTACTCAGGTCAACAGCGACCACACAGTGGACACTCAATAGGCTATGTGCATATCCATCTCTCCGCTACTCTGACCAAGAATAATGAAGTCCGAAGTTTTACTCTACCATTTTACGTGGTGCTAACAATCAAACCCGTCATCAGCACAGAAGTGGCATCTAACTGTATCCCAAATCTGAATTAATTTCTCACCTCAAAGACTTCAGCTGTGTAATTCTGAGCTTTATAGTTATTCAAAGTCACAGAAGGAATTCTCTTTAACATATAAAAGTAAATGTATCTATAACGAACTATCCTGACACACACAGAATGAAGTGATGTGTAGGTGAGCTGTGACATTCTTCTTGTGTAGAAGCACATTCCCCAAACCAGTAAGTTTTTCATATTAATCTCCTTTTGGATTAGACTATGCCATGATGAAAGGCGCTGTATCGGCTCTTTTCACACTGAGAAAATAGCAAGAAAACTCATGTTGGAGAAAAAAAATTGTGCGCAAGCAAGCAAAATTAAACCTTGTAATCTAATGCAGATTTCTTTAAACATGTTTCAGCTACGACACTTCACTGAGAACTAAACACATAGCAAATATTTTTGCCTTCTACAAGACAGCATCAAATTTTAGACACAGCCGAGTGAGTTACCACTACAGAGAAATGTGTGTTTCCTCAAGCTCAGGATCATCAAAAAAGCCAGACTATACAAAGCCTTTGTCTTTTCAGGAATATACTCAACTAATCATAACGGACAAATGTAATTCAGATGGATACCCAGCTCCTAAAGGGATCGGGGAAGGGTGCTATTGTTCATAGGAGGTTCTTTCACATTTTGAAACCAGCTCCTTTAGATGTTGCACTGTAATAGCATAGATCAGCTCCCTGCTCCTAAATCATTTGATGCATTTCATTGCCCAGAGCTACCTCCAAATGTTAGACTTTCTGCACACCCTTCATCTCTAAGCAGTTTCTCACTAATATGAAAGCTTCCAATTCAAGCTTCTGCAGCATTCAGTCCCCATAGTAGTAGAGGTTTGTTTTGATACCAGTGGTTTAAAAAAAAATAAATAAATAAATTGTACCGTGCTATAGAGACAACACTTACAGCCCACCCTGACAGCCAATTTATCTACAGTCCAAATTCATAACTAATCAAGTCACTAGAGCAAGCATATCATCCACGTACCATGCTCTGCAAGTTCTTTCTGACAAACACTTAACATCTGCAGTCTTTTGAAACACAACACATTTTTCCACAGCTACAGAAGTCAGACTGTGCTATGGATGACTGGCCCCTGAAGTCCTATTTCTGCAAGTAGGAACTGATGACCTGAGAACTGTTAACATCAAGGAACTAAGCAGGCAACAATCTCAAAGGGATGTTTAAGTGATGCTACCCAAATAGTTTCTTCCCACATAAAAATCTACTACTTTCAAGATTTACAATACTTTTTATCAATAAGGCATTTGCCTGAACTTAAAACACTGAAGACAAGGGCTCTGCTGCTACAGTGAAGCAGTACTTTTAAGGTACCTTTTAAGTCTGATGTCTTTCTGTATTGTTCTAGCGTGGAAAATGAACACAGTTGACATTATCTTCATTTTCTCTCAAAAAAAACCCAAAACACTAGCAAGGGGAAAAAAAAAAAAAAAGAATCACATTCAACAACTCATGTATGCTCATACACATGCCTAAGTACTTTCAGAAAAGGAAACCCTCTTCCCCCCAGACATGCTCCCCAATAATTGTTGGTATGATGTCAACTTTTATTTTAAAGTGTAAAGAATATTTTGGTTTTACTTGTGACACCAGCTTACTACAGCCACCACCTCTTCTACTAATCACAGACTAGACAGAAAGGCTATACGAGCTCAAAAACACTTCTAACCACAGAGAGAATAGACCTGGTCGGACTTCAAACAGAAACTTAAGATCACAGAAGAATCAGTGTATTTTTTGCACTGCCAGTATTAACCACTTCTGCCTAATTTTCTTCTCTGGAGCTCTTCCTTCCTCTCACCTGGGGGCAGCGGGGGAAAGCAACCTAGAGAGAATACTATTTTACTCTTCATATACCCACTGAACCACAGACTGACTTTAAAGAACCATATTTAAATGAGGTTCAAATTACGTTCCTACTGAACTAGATTCTAAAGAACATATTTTTATTAAAAGCAAACACGTACATAGGACATAACCTTCCAGCCTTCCTTAGCTTACTAATGGGTGACACCACCTCTTTCCATCTTGGAAGGCTCATTCAACATTTATATCTTCACCTTTGTACACCTGAAAGCAAAATCCCAATTTCATTCACTTTAAGGAGGTAGAGAGAATGTTACTCAGAACATATTTCCAGTATTGATTCAGAACTGTTCTCTGAATGAGCAAATAGTCAATTAATAACAAGAGGGAGACTAAGTATAGGAGCTCTCCATTTGTAATACCTAGAGACATCCTGCTATCACAAAGCATAAAGGCATATATTTTCTTCTAAAACTACAAGTGAGTAAACCAGGGAGTAAGAAGTTACAGTAATTCCTACAAAGTTTATTTTAAAGGCAAACTTGATTCAGGACAAGAATTGTAGCATAAAACAGTTCTGAGAACCATGGAAAATAGCAAGCTAGAAATTTATTCTAAAACTTCAAGAAGAAAATTTAATGTCGCTCAAATTAGGCAGGTAACAGAACAGGCATTTACAAAACAGTAAGAGTATTTTCTATTCAGTATTGAAGAACTAGATATTTTCTACAGCTGCTGTTATCACAAGATCCTTAACTACTTTGATATGGACAAGTAACACCAAATAGATATTGATGATACATCAAGACACAAAATAACAAGTGCAAAGATACAACAGAAAGTTGCCATCAGAGTTAGACTTTGAAGTAAAAGAGCAACCATGTCTTAAATTAAAAGATACAGTAAAAAAGTGATGATCTATAGTCACACAGAACAGAGCTCACTGGTCCCTTGATGCAAATATACCACCTAATGTATATCAATCTTCAGACATCAATATAGGGAAAAAAAAAAAACCACCCACACCAAAACAACATCCATACTTTGAAAGCACACCTTACCTCCCTGTTATGTTCCAACAGGAAAAAAAAAAGTTAACATGCTAAAATACCAGAACAACTTCATTCTTCACTGGGGGAGAAAAGGTGCAAGTAACCACAGTAAACTGAAAAGAGAGCTGCCCAAATTATATTTTTGAAATATCGTCATTTCTTAACCAGTAGAACAAGAGGTTCCTGAGAGTTTACCTATTGTTCCTGCAACCCACTGTTGAGCACAAACTGCAATTGAAAAAAATTTTTAAATCCCCACTTATTTCATCATTATTTTATAGCTCACTGGTCCTCTATGCCAAACAATAACATACCATAGAAAGAAAGCTAAAGGTTTGCAACAGCACAGATTTTCATGGTTCTGAGCTATCAAGTCAAGTTCTCTCTATATTGGGAGGTGGCCAAGGTGCCAGGTTTGGGAAGATTTTTTGTGTTGTTTTTAAAGCATTAACTAGCTATTTCATGATAGCTGCAGAGGAAGCATGTAATGTATAACTAAGTTAACATATGTTTTCAGATTAGCAAAGTAAACAGATATTAAAAAATTAGCATTTTCATACTGCTTAACATCTATAAAACTTCCTGATAACAAAGTATCATCACACCTATTTCATAAGCAGAAAAACACAACTGCAATGAGATGTTCAGGTCGAGGTCATGCAACAAGTCGTGTGTTTTTTTTAAAGTTCCTGCAGCACAATCCAAATATTGTGATACCAATGACACCTAAATTCTTGTTATGAATTAACGACATGCAATCTTTCCAGTCTCTCTTCTTGTCTACTTGTAGCATGACCCTTTATCATCTTCAGGAATTAAATATATGACCTAATTAAAATATCTTTGGAAACCTGTTAAATTTCAAACAACGTTATAAACAAGAGGCCTCATTCATTAATAATCTCTCCCAGCTTTTGTTTCTATTCAAGAATATCTAACATGTGCATTAGGGCCTCAGAGAAGTCCCAGCAAGGAAAAGTGTAAATTTAACTTATCAGGACTCAGAAGACTTCACTAAACATACACAAAAGTAATTACCTTCCACATCTTACTGAACTTGTACTTTGGGACAAAAGCTATGGAAGTAGTCATTTGATGAATAATTAGCGTAGGGAAGAGAACAGGGCTCTCATTAATTGAAGCAAGCCTGCACGGAGAGAAGTGACATACAATGAGAATACAAGTGGAACCAGTTTCTTTTTTCACATATTACAGACATGGAAAGAGAAGCATGCAGTTAGACAATAAAATTCAACAATAAAAGACTAAGTCTATTCAACATGAAGAGAAGCAGGAAATAAGAATCAAATGACTTTTTCCAACCAGAAGAATGAGCAGATATGCTGTTTACAGAACTGTGTTTAACAAAACCAGCCCTGGAAGGTAAGCTGTGATAGTGACTGAGACTCACAGAAAGAGACATATCCTCAAATGCTCACATTAACCACCAAAAAAGAATAACGGCAGGTAGAATTCTAAAGTCTACAGTAGGGAAATTGGCATAATTATGAAAAAAATACAAGCAGAGGTACAAAATAAGTATGCTACAAGCCACATACTTTTCTACTGACCTGCTAAAGGACATTTGAGATATAGCAAGATGTCCTTGATAATTCCAGTGCCTCCCTAACAATTAGTGCAATAAAAAAAAAAAATCTTAAGATTACTAGACTACATGCACTGCTATCCTTTCACCTACTGCACTCCCACAACATCTCAAAACTTTGTTGAAGACATTCAAACAGCAACCAGGACTGTTTCAGCAGGTCAGAAGAGAACTTGGATTCTGCCTCCAAGTTTTCTGTCAAGAGCATATGGTAACAGTCAACTTGGCCCTTTTCTAATCCAAGTATTATTCAGACTTTCATCCAGAAGCATGCATTGCAGCCTCCCCCCAACACCAAGAGACTGCCCGTAAACAGAAAAGCCCTAAACCCATATTCCCTTTAGTCAGGCATTAGGCTGTTTTATTTGCATCTCTGCCCTAGGAGAACTACTTGTGTTACCATACTCCATCCGTGTTTCTTCACAAACATTCACCTTCACTGAATTATCCACATTTGCCCCTTTTCACTCAATTCCTTTGATTTGAAGCCTAACCTCCAAAACAATACCCTACTCTAGCTTTGGCCAGCCAACACAAGAGCAGCCTTAAACAGTTTTTCTACTGTCATCGTCTGAAAGCCTTCCGTAGCTTCTGCCCTGAGTTCAGCCGAATTAAGCAGCAGGGAATATAAAATTTACCATGGAAACTGAGTCACAGAAAACACTGTGAACAAGAAAGTGGGAGGAGATCTCCCTGATTAACCACAGATATAAGGGGCAAATCACAACGAGTTCTCAAAAAAGAAGATAAAATGGATTTTACTTCACTAAAAAACATGCCCATTTCAATTTTGTTCCCAGTAACAGCAAACAAACTTGTGTGTGTGATAATAAAAAAACATAAACTATAAGTCTTACAAATAAAATACATTAGAAATTAAATGCACAGCCCAAACCAGTCTTAAAGTAAGCCAGTTTATTTCCTGATGACTTATACTAGCTGGGCATTTGACTCACAGAAATCTTTAAGTGTACACACACCTTTAAGTTCATTCTATCATTGGGTAAAGTTCCTCATCTTAAGGGTTCACATTAGAAGGCAAGTAGCATAATTTAGTGGTTTAAGGAACAGTCAGAGGCAGGTCTATTAAGTTTTGTGAAAATTAATGGCCTTGGAGACATAAATTAGATTTCCTGCATCTCACTCCCAGTTTGTAAAAATGAGGATTAAGTGCTTAAGTCTCCTGTACCAACCTCATTAGAAGACCTCTAATGGAGCCATTGCATTCCTTTTTATAGAAGATGTACCACCCTGGCACAGAGATATCAGGTACCAAAAGGACACACAACTATTGTTAAATTGCACGTGTTTCGTTGACCTAAAGAACCTGTGGCCTTTCCCATTTTGAAATTTACTAAGAACAAGGAGCAAGGCAAAGCTTTCTTTGCAGAATCTTGTCAAGATACTGGGCCTTAACCAGATAAATTTTAAGCAACTTCACCCATATAATAAGTTCATACTTCTGCTTCCACACTTCAAAGTTTCTTTCATACTTCCAATTTCATACTTCAGTTCTAGATCATACTGAAGTACGATCACAGTGAAGCTGATGCACCTGAACAAGAGGTGAAGTACCTGAATTAAAGCTATTGCAGACAGAGGGAACGGGAAAAAAGTTGAAGAATTATGAAGGAACACAGCTAGAATTCCAAGAGACAGGTTAAGTCATTCTTGTGGGCAAGAAAAACTTCCAAAGAACAGATGAGCACCACTATTAAAAAACACACACAGAGTGGAAGACAGAAGTTTAATAGAAAAGCAGCTCCCTTCAACTCAAAGTTTTCCAAGCTCAGAGCCACTCTTCAATTACCATGCCCTATCACCATGAAGCATTTGCTCTGAAGAACGTTCCCACATGCCAAGTACTCTTTCTTAATTCAAAGCAAATCTGGAGGTTCCAATTGCCTGGGCACCATGACTTTTACTGGGTATAATTTCTATAATTCTATGAAGAAATACAACCCTTAAAGCACTAGAATTCTAGGACATACCACCACTTACTTCTTTCATATTCATGACACTTCATGTTAACATACATGAACGAATGAAGACTCCTAAATCAAGGAAAAGATAAAAGAGGCATTTTAGCATCAACACCATGTGCTCTAGTCCCTTGTGGTTGTTGGTATCAGCAGACTAACGTCATATACACACTTGTTTAAGAAGATTCATAATCCTTAAACACATATATTTAGTCACTTTGATATTTAGCCCAAAGCTTCTGATCCTCTAACATCCTATAATAGTTAATTACTAACTGAACTTGCCATTTTTCTTTAAACCAGGGAATAAACTGGTTGCCAGAATAGTAAGCTTTGACAGAAACCATCATATTTAATTCTCTATTCCACCACACCAATACACTCAAGCCTAGATCATCCTGCTTTACATAGCAATGCAACCACATAATTACCATAAGTGCTCAGGTTTAAAACAAAGTACAATCTTACGAGCTCCCCCTAGACCATAGCGATTTCAGCAGCAGTATAGAAAAGACCTCTCTCTGGCATCACAAGTCTCACTCAATGCCTTTAGCTGCAACTGTTAACACTAAAAGTCTACTATTCACTACGCATTTTAGCTCTCCCACAGTCTATACAGGCTCTGAACTGTTTCTCACTTAAAGGAAACTTAAAACCTCTCTTCACTAGAGATTCTACTGCCAAAATAACAATATCTTTTGTTAAATTTTTTTAAGATATTAGCTAAAACAATACAATTTGTCAGTTTATGTAATACATGGGTGGCTATGGAATGAGTAGTACTACACAGACTGCTGACTCAAGGTATAAATGCACAGATGAGGTCCCATGAGTCACAGTCACCCTACGTTAAGTGCCCAGAGCCATTTACTGAAGGAGAGAAGTAAACAGGACTGCTTGAAGTTACCTGTCCTTCAGGGAGAGAAAACCAGCATCTCTCACATATGCTGTCACTGAGAGTGAACACTGGCTGTGTATCTAACGTTAAGTTACACAGCAACTTACCCTACGCTAAGTCATTAATGTGCCCCTACCTCACGTTGGGCACAAATATATACATATAGGTTACCTGCGTCACGATGCGCACGATCAAGTCCCCCCTACCCCCAGGTAGATTCCCCCATCCATTCCTCTACACGCATTCAGACTACCATGATTCCATGCACAGAAATGTGACTATAGGATCAAGAGTTTAATATACAGCATCTGCCTAAGAATTTAATATATACCACTTGCAAGATACCTGAGATCAAATAAGATCTATCATTTTTTAGTCCCCTAAATGAATTAGGCTTACTCCAGATAAGGATTCATTTGTGGGAGAATTGGTATAAAGACACACACCAACAGCCATGTCAAATCAAACAAAAGCTTGGTTTTCTAAAATTTTAACAGTGATTTCTCACTAGTAAGAAATTCTGCTCCTTAATGTTTTTATTCATTTTTAGCATCATGTACAACAAGAACGTTCCCCCTACGTGTTTTAACCAACAGTTGTATGAGATGCCTGCTCCCAAACCAGCTGATCACTAAGAATGCTTCCAAACAGCTCCAAAAAAAAAAAAAAGGAAAGATGATCTGCAGGAAGATGGGCCAAGTGCCCAAGAACTTGTCTGTTTCCACCCCAAAACAGTTGGCCATATGAAAAAGACAAACATAAAGGAGAAACCGCTCATCACACAGACAGAAATATTTATTAGCACTAGATGACAGAACTTCCTTTCTCCGTCTTTAACCTGCTTTCTCAGAGAAAATAAACTCTCTAATTCACCTCACTTCCCCCTCTCCCCCCCTCCCCAACTCCCCCATTTCATGCCAGTACCTTCTAGCGCATAATGAATTTCAAACCAGCCTGCCACAACAGTCATCTCGGCAATAACCAACATTCCTGAAAGTTTTGTGCAAACCAGCAGATGGATAGGAAAAAACTCTCTAATTAATTACATCCCCACTAAGGCACGGCCAGACAGAAACCAGGATTTTAAGTTTTGCTTGGCAGCCAGCTAGTCCATAGGCACAATACGTGCTACTCGCCCATTCAACTGTTATGCAGGACAGGGGAAAAAGAGGAATTAACTGGTCACAGGGATGGAGGGGGCAAGCTTCAGGACTTACAAGCTCTTGTCTCCTCAGAAGAACTACTAGCACATAAGCTTCATTACTACCGCTGGTCATGAAACCAAGTTTACACTACAACCTTCATTGCAGGCACTAGAAAAGACCACGTAACACCCATCATTATAAAACAGAACTCCTGTTACATATTTGAAACAGGCCAAAATTGACTCTCCGTATCAGAGATTGATAATACCACGATAATGATTTTTTTTTAAATATAGACAAGTAGATTAAATACGTAGATTAACTAAGACCTCAAAATTAACAAGCACTCATTTTCTTCCACTTACCTTGAATCTTAAAACAGTGAACTAGCCTCTCATTCGTGTTCTGTAGGAAGAACAAAACACAACCTACATGTTCAAAGAATGACTTGTTTTTTAATAACTCAATCAGAAAAATTTACTTTTTAATCTATCAAATTTATGCAATACCTAACCTGATCTACATTGTCAGGGTTGCACTTTTAACAGAATTAAGATGCCAAATACAAATGCCATCCTTTATGCCTAGAATTCAGAGAAACACCATCAGCTCCGATACAGTGCATTTCACGCACACACCTCTAAGAATTTCACAGAAAAAGGCCATCGTTATCCCCATTAGGCATAGAGGAAAAACCGATGTTTGTATTCAAGCTGGTTTCACTTTTCTCTAGGTCAACATACTATTCTGGATGCTCAGTGAACTAAACAGACATTTATAGTAAACAAAAAAAAAAACCCCCAAAACACCACTATTGAAACAGGAATAGTCAGCTAATATTTCGATCTGTTTGGTTTTTTCAGTCACTTAGAGCAATTCCTTGCCCCAGTGGACTTTTAAATGAAAAGGAGCCAGGGTAGTATTCATATCTTCTTTGCTCCTTTGTTCATACATCAGCCTCTCTGAAAAGAGCAGTTGGGCACAGCTACCAACATTATAAAAGCTTGTGTAAAATGCTGCTGGCAAAGCAACATAAAGAGCACAATACTGCGTTGTAGATCCTGCTCCCTAACACCTCCTATCACTCCAAGAAGTGGCTAGATTTTCTTCCCAGCAACTTGCTGGAAACGCCATTTCCAAACTGCATCTAATCACACTTGCCTCCTTCAGATACCTTCCATACCACCAATGACAATCTCGCATACCTTCCAATTTCCTTATTGCAGTAAACCAACTTAACATCAGTAGAGTACAAGCTTCATTTCAAGCAGCTTTAAAAAAAAGCACGCAAAATAAACAGGTCTCCAATCAATAGGGGTTTTGTTCCATTTTGGTTCCAACATAGGTCTTTTTTAAAAATATGTTGTATTTTAAGCCTATTGATTTAAATATAAGCTCTGAGCTAAAATCAGATACTATGCATCCCTTTAAGGCAAGCAGGATGATTTGTTTAGACTTCATGCAACCGAAACAACTGCAATATATTTCCATAGCAAAACCAGAGTGAAAAATAGCTGAACGTTAAAAATAGTTCATCTAACCAGGATATCATCCTGAAAAACACCAAATAACCTGTACATTAGAAAGTTAGAGAGTTGTTTTGTGGTTTTTTTAATGGTTAACTTCAACCCCAACCACCCCTTTTAAATTTACATAGTTCCTCACTCATCTCAGGATCACATAATAACTAATTGTTTTCCAATTGTCATTATTTTTTAAACTAGAAATTAACTACAATTCGAGTACTGTATTCATATGCCAACAACACAGAGCGTAACATGTCACTGAAGCTTACAGTGTCCTTAAATATGGCACGTAATGAAATCAAAGCTACCCTCAGGCAATCTTAATGTACGAACAGCTCTGCTCAGAGGATAACACAGGTTCTGCTGTGCCATTACACAGCCAGTAACACATACTTGCAAAATTCTATATGCTCATAGCACACTTCTTTCCTCCCACTCCCAAAAGTGAAATAACTTCTTTATGGGCAAAACAACTACCCAGTATGGCTAGAACAGAGAGATGCATTTGGTAGCTATGATAGTAAATTTACAAATAGCGTGTTATTAAAAAAAAGTCAATTACTAAACTGCAACATCAGAATGCCATTTTTCTCACCTAAGCTGTAATCAGCATTAAGAATTATACACACCATATCTCTTCACATTCACGAATGTTGTTGATTATTAGCCTTTTGCTGCAGCAGCACTGAATCTATACCCACAACTCCACAGGATGGGCTTCTGCATGCATACAAAACCCCCACTAAGGTAAAACCAACCCCTGGATGCAAAGAAATCACTATCTGTTAAACCAGCTACATAATTACCACTTAAGGCAGGTCTGTCTCCTAGCTCCACTTACCTTTTCTGCCCAAGAAATGCTTCCCATTTTGCATAGGGATATGAAGAGCTTTGTCCAGATGGAGAGTTATCCCTCTCTGGGTCACTCCATAGTACAAATTCACATGCCATAGGATTCATAAAGCCACAGAGAGGCAGCATAAGTATTTCACTGTGCCTCTCTGTGAACTCAAATCATAGCATTCATGCAGACAATAGCCTACAATAATGTTAAAGTTATCACGAGCCACACCAAAGCTAAACGAGTGGTAGAAAAATAAAAAAAGAAAGCGTCCTCAATCCAGAGGCAATCACCACATTTTATTCAAGTAAGGAAACTGAAGTCATTTACCCCAATTATACACTGAAGTCAGCTAAAGAGTCAAAAACAAAAAACTTGGAGCCCTCACAATTAAACTATGACAGTCACTGCTGCCTATTTTCCAAAGGATCTAGCGCACTGGCATCTTTTCCTCAAGACCCACAAGTTATTTTTCTTCCCCCTTCTGCATACCTCAGTATCACCAGCTAGTTGAAGTTTTCAGCGAGCTAACTGAGATTTTACCGTACCTCAATAACCCAAAAGCTCAAGCCCTTATGCAGCAGTTGCTCTTTTACAGCTTCAGCACACACTGTAGTAGTAGTCCTGCGAGAAGCAAGGAGTTGGACGCGATGATCCTTATGGGTTCCTCCCAACTCGAGATATGCTACGATTCTACAATTGGGTTTGGTTTTTTGGTTGGGGTTTTTTTTTTTTGGGGGGGGGGGGGGGGGGAATGTGGTGTTTTTTTTTTTACAGATGCTGCCGTAAAAACAGAAACATTAAACAATCATCAGGAAAGGAAACTATGTATACACCGAGATCGACCTCTGCACACTTCCTTTTACTTTTGTCATCCCAATGCATTTATTTAAGTATTCTCCCTTGACAGTAGTTTTCCTTGCACACTGCCTCCACACCAAACATCCCAAAGCTAATACACAAATCTGAAGTGTAGTCATTTTTATTTGAAGCCGGCTGGGCTTTTCATTTGGGGGGGAGAAGGTAGAACATGAAAGAAAGTTGAGAGGGGTTCAAAAGAGTGTACTTCCCAGCCTCACCTCATGTGCTCCCTCTCTCTTTATATATTCACTTAGAGACAGAGAAAGAAGCAGAGCCAGCACTGGGAGGGGAAGAAGAAAGAACATACACAGTGTTTTGGCGCCCTTTACCTTCTAATTTACTATTTTGCTTTTTTGCAAGGTTACCAAAAGGCCATTCTGGGGAAGGAGGAAAGAGCTAGAAAAATGCTTCCCATTCTCTATCTTTCACTTCTCAAAAGAAAAAGATACCGTGCTTGAGTGAGAGCACAGTCCCAAACACAGCAGAGTGTACGGCAAAGAACAATGAGCTCCCAAGCCTGGGCATTGTGTGCATCTACCTCCTTCTCTTTCCTCCAGACCTCATCCACCACCAAGACAAATCTCTAAAATCGCTATTCATCCGAATCAGGCCACTGAAATCAACCCCAGTTCGTAGTTTATGGTACAAACTCAAGGAGTAAAAGCAAGATGAGATGTATTTACCAGAAGTGCTTTTATTATGATAGAAACGCTTCCACCCCTCTTAACCACCATGGATTTCTCAATTCTAAGGGAGCAGTGTACAAAAAACCCAAAATGTTTGCCTGGTAATACTAGAACTACAAAAAAATATTATACATCGCACATTAATCGGAAATTTGACATGCGCCTTTTACAACCAACAACTACTTCTTTTGACACAGTGTTCGTTTTTATCTGGTTAAAATCCATATTTAAGAACAGGCATACTATTTGCATTATGTCACTTCAGAATTGTTCTGAGAAAGCATTTTTACTAAATTGTGACAGTAAGAACTAATGGCTGAGGCTCCTCATTTCAGTTACATAGGCACACACGCAAAAAAATATCTTTGATTTCAATAATTGGTCAATGTAACTCAGGAGTAAACGGACATCAGACAGTAGCCTGCTGACTGCACAAAAACGTTCTGAGCTTCTAATCTCCAAGAACATTACAGCTTCGAGGAAAAACTCAGCATAAGAAGTCAGTAAATCAAAATAACTGCAACCAGCGTGTAAAAATAAATCTAATGGAAAAGACACTTCAACAATGAATCGTATTGTTTTCTTCCCAGCAATTTCTTGAACAGCCAGTCTCAGCAATGAAGCATCTAATGTTGTCTACCTCCGACTACTTTTCTGATTCTGGTCATCTTCTTTCTGCACTTTAGAAACAAAAAAAAAGGGGGGGGGGGGCAGAAAAAGAAGAAAAACCCCCACCCCTTCCTACGCTACTGAAAATGTTATGATTAAATTCATTTGCATAAAATCTTCATTTCACAATTCCATACCTACCACACAAGAAAATAAGTGCATCTTTTAAACACCTAAGCCAATTTCTTCTATGCGTCCATTTAAGTTCAATATTTCCCAACCTCGCTTTTATTTAAAAGGTTAACAACTTAAACCTTTCCCCGAGAACCCTTCCTCTACCGAGCATTAGACACGACACTAACAAAAAAAAAAAAAAAACAAAAAAACAAAAACCCACCCAAACACACACACACACAAAAAAAAAATCAGACCCAGCACCCCCGCGCACGCACCCTCCCAAAGCAAGAACAGACAGGAGCAAGAATAAGTCTGACGACCCACTTTATATATATATATTTATCCCCCTCCTCCCCGTTCCCCCCCAGAGCCTCACGCCTGCAGACACAACCCCCCCTCCGCGCCTTTCCCGCGTCAAGCCCCGGGCATTCTTCCCGGAGTTCCCTCAGCCACCTCTTCCTTGCCCCCCACGCTTATTAATACCGATAAACAATTAAACAAACACACCTACACCACACACACAAGGAAGAGAAGGGGGGAGGACGGGCCTCACACCTCACACACACACACGCACACCCCCTCCCCGACCCGCGGCCACAACAAAACCCCGGTAAGTTGCCCCGCTCCGCGCCCACCTACCTCCGCGGTACGCTACACCATCAACGGCGGCTGCCTCTCGCTGCCGGGACAAAGCGGCGGCGGCGGCGGGGCCGCTGGGCGGGAGCGGGGGGAGACGGAGAAGGAGAAGGAGGAGGAGGAGGAGGCGGCGGCGGGGAGCAGCTCCCCTCTTGCCCGGGCGACGGCGGCGGCGAGCGGCAGGTTCCCCGCGCGGTGCCTCAAGAGCGGCAGCCCAGGGGCATTTTGAACGGGGAGACAAGGAGCGGGGCGGCGACCGGGGCGGGGGAGCGTGGGGAGGGGGGGGAAGAAGGAGAAGAAGGAGGAGGAGGAGGAAGAAGAGGAGGAGGAGGAGGAGGGGCGGCGGCGGGCTGAGGGTCCAGGCAGCCGAGCGCTGCCGCCGCCTGCCTTCCCTCACGCACGCACGCACGCACCGAACGGGCACCCAGCAACGCAGCCAGGCCGGAGCCGCATACCAGTATCCGCTCTTGCCATTGGAGGGCGAAGGACACCCCGTGACCCGGCAGGAGGTGGGAACCAATCGGCAAAGTGGATGGAAGTGATTTAAAAGAATAGGGGGAAGGCGTGAGGGGGGGGGAAGTCGGGCCGCCGCCGAAGGGTCGCTGGGCCCGGTGGCACAAAGGCGGCTGAACTGCCCTCCCTTCCCCGGCCTGGAGGGGGTGTTCGCCGGGTTCACCCCGGCGGTACGGCCCGGGGAGGGTGGCCGGGCCTTCCCCCCCCCCCAACCCACCACCACCACCACCACCACCATCATCATCATCATCATCAGGGTGTGTGGAGGGAGATCACCCAGACACGTCCACCCCTTAATTGTTCTGCGGGTTGGTTTAACAATTAAACATCAGAAGCACGGGGCGGGGGGATTGTTTTTAGGTCGCCTTCATCTCCCTGCTGCCATGGCACGCTGGGCATGAGGAAAATAATGGGGAGCGTGAGCTCCCCACGGCCTCATCCCAAGCCCCGGCACCCCCATGGCCCACGCAGGCGGGTGGGCATCGGCCACGCGGCCCAGCCCCGGGAGACGCGCGAGGCCTGGCACGAAGGCGGAGGAGCGGCACCGGTGTCGGTGAACGGCTCGGTGCCCTTCGGCCGGGGCTCCGCGGCGGTATTTTGTACACGAGTGTTTCTTCCCAGTCGTCTCCTTCTCCTGAATAAATAAACGGTTATCGGCATTACGAGTAAATGTGTTGGCAGTGTCTTCAAGGGGAGACGAGGGGCAAAATTTTATGGCTCTCGTCAGAAGCTTTTGGCTGTACCGTGGCTCCAGTCCATCGGACCTCTTAGGTCCACGCTCCGTGTTAAGTCACATTAAGCCACCGTTCCTGGTCTTGCACAGAAAGTTGAGATTATGCGTAAGTGCGTTGCTAGAGAAAAAGCTGATGCTGCTCCTAACTGCTCTGTGCGGTGAGGAAGTTGTCACAACAGTAGAATTCCAAATTACCGAGTAGCAATTAATAAAATACTTGGTCACTGAAGAGATTTTTAAGCTGCTTCGTCTCTGAGCTATCACATAGTTAGAAAAGATAGCATGAAGGTACCAGTGCCAAAAATAGAGCAAACTTGTTGTTTAACATTAACCTCACCTTTCATCTGCAGAACACAGGCCAGCAAAATAAATCACATGGTGGTAAAGAAAGTCACACATTCTTCCTGGGGATCTGAGAAATTTCATGTGGAATTATATCTTGTTTTTGAAAAAGCACTAGGATATGTCAGGACAGATTTTGCCCTCAATTACACTTGTGTAACCTCAACTGTTTGCTGTCTCTGTAAACTCTCTTCATGGCTGGTTCTACTAGTATCACAGGAGATAAGTTTGAGGCTGTTAACATTATTGCCTTTAGCAGAGGGAAGTGGGAACAGTTTTCACTGAAGAGAAAGGCACACACAAGGAGATTTGAGGTCTGTACATCAGAGGAATTTAGTTCTTTGCCCGGAACATACAGGACAAATTTATCCCTAGCATAACTTCAGGGACATTACCGCCAGAGGTTGAGACACAGAGTTGATTGTGTTCTAATAACTAATTTAGATAAGCGTCTAAAAATGCACATCAGTTAAATGTCTGACACAGCCATTTTGGAGGCTACACTTAAGCTGTCCTTGATAGAGTCTGATTCCATCTCTCCTATTTTCTCTGCTAATTACAATTTCATGTTCCTTGGACTCTGGATGTACGCATTAAAAACTGTACGAATTGCTACAGAGGCGGGCTTGCCTTCAGCTTTCCCCAGTCACTCGCTGTGATGGGAAATTCTCCACAGCAGCCTTTCTTTCTCTCTCTTTCTCTCCGTCTTTCCTCTTCTACTAACCTCCTGGTGATCACGTCACCACACAAGGATTAGAAGTATTTACTCACAATGTTTTGATGCCATATTTTGTCGTTAAACAAGAATAAGCATGTCTGGGGGGAATTTCCTCCTATATTGTATAACTAACATCTGTGTACCCCCAGAAATTCACACAAGTTGAACTGCAGAAATAGGTGATTATTCACAGCCAGTTATGGCAGGCATATCCCCATCCTCATAGCATGCAGAAGTGATCCAATTATAAGTTTGCTTCTTAACCACAGGATTGTTGCAGGAATAACACATGAATCTGCTGCCCTTTTTTTTTTTTTTTTTTCTTTGGCAAAGATGCAGCCCTGCCTGTGGACAATAATAAGCAAAGCCACAGAGCTTGTCCTGTAATCTTCTACCGGCTAAAGCTACAAGGTTTAGTTAACAGAAGGAAGATCAAGGAAGACCCAAGCACCCAAACGCTGCAGAGAGAAATCATTGCTCCTCTGTCTGGTGACTGCAGATTTTCATGGTTCACATCCCAGTGGAGAGAGATTGATGGTGAAATGACGGGGCATGTTCTCCGTGTAAAATATTTTATGTACATATAGATTGTCTATATGAGATACTAGTAGGTCTCTAACAAGGCAGTTTCTGACATCTTTGCAATGTTTCGTGCGTCTATCCCCCAATGCTCCTGGGAGGTATAAAATTGCTGATGCAGAGAAAGGCTAATTGGCCAAATCCACAAAGAGACTTAAATTCCAACATGCCACATAAGGTATCTACACACAAAATGTTAATCCTCAAAATCCTGTTCCTTACCCCTGGATATTTCTAAAGATCTGATGCAGCAACATTTCTGCTATCTGAGTATTCTGGATCTGAAACACTGCTTTTGCTAGCAGCTGGAAATGCCTCTGTCTTGACCTCAAACAGGGTCACACCAGAGTCCCATCAGTATTCACAACCCCACTGGCAGGGCTGCCTGTCCCCGGTGCATGCGTAGGTGTCCATCGTGGAGCTCATTCAGCCAAGAGCACGCTCTGGGGTGCTCCAGGAGCCTTGCTGAAGGCTGCAACGTGCCTTTCAGGTTAGCAGAAACCACACGGTGTTGCTCCTGCCTCGTCTGCCGCTTTCGCACCTTCCACGCTCGCACAGACCTCCTGTCTGGAGCTGTTCTGCCGGGTCCCCTTCGGGCCTCTCAGCTACAGAGTTCTCTTCTGCTGCTCATGCATCCGGCATCCACTGAGGCAAAAGACATAGCTAGCAGAAACTTCAAACGTTTATTATTATTACGATGTTACGGAAAAATCATACTGTGTTTTGTCTGTTATCATTCCATCTGCTTCATTACAGAGGAAAAAAAAAAACCCAACAGTGGCAAAATACCACTTAATGAATGGACAGAAAGCAGGCACTGATGCAAAAGGAAAATCGCTTTCAGACAAAACAGGTCATCAATGAGTGAAGAGTTAAAATGTTTCATGACAACTTTGCTGCCAAATCCAGATAACACTCCTGTGGGTAGAGAAAAGTATCTGTAGTGCATCCAGCAAACCTTAGAAACACT
This sequence comes from Harpia harpyja, assembly GCF_026419915.1. NCBI lineage: Eukaryota > Metazoa > Chordata > Aves > Accipitriformes > Accipitridae > Harpia > Harpia harpyja. The sequence goes on from NC_068946.1 coordinate 5,099,866, forward strand.
CTTGAAGGGAATAAATGCATTTGCATAATAATGACACGAAGCATTTCTGGATTTATGAGTGTGATGCAAGAAGAATTCTTACCCTGGGTAAAGGAGGATTCTGCAGACAACTTTTGACTCCTTTCAGATGCTGATCTCTTTCCTGCATGTGCATAAAACTTTTCTGATGCTTCCCTTTTGCTGCAAAGTTTACTGTCAGTGTATTATGGAGACCATGAACTTATCTGTTCAGTCAGTAGCCATGGAGGTTTATTACATGGACAGTTGACTCAGTTCTGGCCTCAATTGTTTTTTCTTTGTAGTTTTAGACAACATTTCTTTCTTTCTCCCTTTGTTAGCCCTTGCATCTCTCATATCTGACATCTATATGTTAGCGTATGTAGTATATTTAACTTTTTAAAATTAGCTCTTTACAAATGTGTTTTAACACGTCTCTTTTTTTAATAATTGTCACTTTGCCAACTGAATGAAACAAAAATCTATGAGAAGAAATCTAACTAGGAACTAAGAAATCAAAAAACACCGATAATGAGAATTCTGTGAACACCATTTCAACCCAACTAGTTAAAATAAGGGAGATTTTTTTTTTTTTTTTTTTATTCTGCAGTCATGAAATTACAAACCAGTCCTTGACCATGACAGATGAGTCAGGTTCTAACCTCAGCAATGCAGTAAAAACTCAGCTCTAATGAAACAGGCAAATGTCAATACAGCGATTAGCTTGGAAGATAATATTCTGAGAGGCTTTTACAGATGACCTAACTCCACTCACAAAAAAGGATTATATTCTTTCTTTCCCTTTGTAATATCTGAATACCAGCCCTTTAGCTGAAAACTGTTTGCTTTGGGGTTTTTTCCGTTTTGTTTTGTTTACTGTAGAAATCTCAGGAATTTAAAACCTCATTTTCACACATAATACTAGAGAACTTTTCAGAAGTCTTATACCGCTTGAAGGACAATACACTGGATGGTTGTGAACTCCTGGACACAGTTATCTCTATTTAAAACTGGCTGTATGGGTTGCAATGAAAGCAAAAGTCACGTAAATGAGATTTAAATCAATTTGAGCATATTCACACATATTCAAGCGCACACAAAATTACAGTGGCTCAACAGAATCTGTGAAAAAGAGTCATGTTATTTGTTAACCTGATGCAACTTTTTAGAAGCTGGAGAAACAAGTTACCAACAGGATAGGCACAGCACACAAGTTACTGGGTATCAGCTACCGCATGGCGACTGTGGTACAGACGCTCTCGCAGGGCCACTGGAAGAGGAAGAAGTTACTGGTTATTTATCATGGGATGAAAACATGCCCGCTGCGGAGATCATGGCGTCAGTGGCACACAGCATGTTCACATCCAGCTTCTACCTTGGTGGCTTCTTTCAGATTCTTTAACATTAGGCTCCAAAGTCACCTCTGAATACCTTTTCTGTGATCTAAAAAGGTGGCCCATCTGTGTCTTTGCACATGGCTCAATCATTGTATCTTTGCTGTGAAGTTTTGAATACCTTGATAGCACATACAACCCTGAAATTTCTGTTTTTAATATTCTAAAACATCCTGGAAATGTGAAGTGCTATAAATTAGTTTCCTCATTAAAAAATAAAAAAAAATCCTTTTTATCTTTTAAAGGTTTTCCATTTCCCTGACTCAGACCATTTCCTAGTGGGTTCTGCATAATGAATATTAGCAGAGGTTGGCTTACCACAGTGTCTAGTGAGACTCATTTATCAAAGCCCAGGATGTGCGCCATGCAAAGAAAAAAAAATCCCATTGAAAATGAACAAAAAATTTCAGCCCTAACAATCGTTCCTCTCATTTTTGTATACTTGGGCATGTTCCAGTGCATGCAGCGAGAAGACAAAATGGCCATCTGCAGAACATGAAATGTATCTAACGAGAGATTTGTACACCTTGAAAGTCACCAGTGCTGAAGCTGCAAATGACTAATGACAGTGTTTCCTCATGAGTGGGATTAATTGCATCACCCCTTGATGCCTATTTCTGTATCCCGTTTATACCTAGGGATAGTTACAAGGTAATTCATTCTGTGATTTACATACCAGATAAAATCTGGCAAGTAAAGAAAATATAACAAACTTACTTTCAACCCAAAACAGCTTTTGGCTAGTAATACTATAAAAAGGATCCTAAGCACTAGAGGGTTTTGTTTATGTTTTTCTTGTGTATTATGGTACCTTTTTACTTTCAAGTATCAGCCTCGTGTCTGAGAGGTAACAGCCACTGGGCATCAAGTAGTAATGGAGTACGTGCACATTCACACACACGAATACGCGGGCATCTTTATGTTTACTTCTATAGCCACACACAAAGAAGCCAGAGGCACATCAATCTGCTCCTTTCCAGTACAAAAGTGCCAGTTTCGCATAAGGTCATATCCTGCAGACACACACGCGCGCATGGACGAGGCGTAAGCCACAGCGGTGATGTAACACAGCTCCGAAGTGGGTGTGTTTCCAATTTCATCTAAAATCTTGGGCTTCTGTAAAGGGACTTTGCTGTCAGTGACAAGCTTGGCAGATGCTGGCACGTGCACGGAGTTGGCTCGTTTCTACGTTCCTTATGGTTAACATCAATTGATTGCTCATAACAGAAGCGTATGTAAAAACCAGTTGAATCTGAAATTACAGACTGGAAAGCTGGCTGCCCCCGACACACCAAAAGCATGATGGTTTTGGTACGGGCTCACTGGCCTTGCAGGAAAGGGAGCTCTGGAATCACAGCGTTGGACCGACAAAGCACGGGGTCTTGCTGAACGAGGCAGAAAAGTGGTTTCCATGTGCGGTTGAGAACAGGGGCGATGGGAGGGAATTCAGATGTTCGCAACGCCTGCTGCTAAGCCCGCTGAGCTGTAAGCAGCTTCGCCGCTCTGGGAAGGACCCCCATTATTTTTGATGCAGCTGTCCATCCCCACGGTGGCAGGGAAGGTTTCAGGGGCAAGGACAATAAGGCTCGTGTTGCCAGCACAATGGAACCACAAACAAAGGGGGAAAAGAAAGGAGATGTGGCGCAGACACCTCTGTGCCTTTGATGAAAAGTCAGAGCCAGGGCGGTGGAGGGAAGATTAGGCCACAAAGCTGTTTGATACATCTGACTCCCAAGGCCTACGTGCTTTCTGTTTGTTCAAAGGTTTGCTCTGATATTTTTGAGCCATCCTCTACCGCTAATGTGGAACGCCTCATCTGTGCACTTACTGCATTTCCACTATAAATTCACTGCTTCTCCTTTAGTGCAGAGAGTAGTAAATGGATTTACAAGCTTCTCTTCTTGTCCTCAGTGACTGACTTCACTTTAAACTGTTATAAATGGCTAAAGCGTTCAAGGGAGAGAGAGATGGATTGATTTCAGATTTGCATTTCTGTCCTTCCCATTGCAAATCTGCTCCTCCAGGAGGAGGTTTCTGGCTTCCACCCCCCCATTGTAGCTGCTCTTTCCCTGGTGTTGCAACACTGCTACCTTTGATGGTACATTTGAATGTACTTTTTTAAAAGGAGAGAAAATACAGTGACAGAAATGGGAAAATTTCCATTTCAAGCACCATCTCTTTTTTCCCCTCAGCACTTGTTATCTTCAAAGCACTGTACAAAATCGACTGGTGAATTCTCCCCACCTTACTGGAAAGTGTCATCCTTCCCATGGGACAGGTGAGACAAGTGAGCAATAGAGAAATGGAACAACACATCTGAGGTCTCAGGATAGGTCCAGGGCTGAGGACCTGGCACCTGCGTGGGGACTCTCTCCACTGGAGAGCCTGTTCTTAACACTCTTCACCCTGAACAGCTGGGCAAGAGGATTTTAGTTTTTGTTAAGTAGTAGAGAAACCTATCTGCCTTCCTAAAGACATATACCTCTCCTGTCTAGAGGCCGAAGACAGGTTTAGGCTGTACACACCTAGAAATACCTGCTCTCTGGATTTTGATGGGACAGTAGACTTTTAGGCTCTGAATTCAGCTATTCCCACTGTCAGTGATTTTATAGCCTACATAGAAGCCATGATATGCATCTTTCAATCACTGTTTATTGCAGGGGATGAGAGAAGAACCTGAGTACTACAGACCATAAACACCACAGGTTAGGACTTATTTAAAGCAGTGCAGTAAAATGGATCAGTCAGCTTTGCAACGGAAGAGCAGTGCAGCAGCCTGTGAGCTTTTCTTCCCCAGCTTTTGTTTGCAGACCTGCTTCAATGAGAAGACAAATCAAAAAATAAAATAGTGTGGAGGTAGGAGTACATCCTGGTTCCTGCCTTCACAAAAGCCCTGCAGCTCCACTCTGATTAGCAAGTGTGTCTTTTTCAGGGATTTGTCACCTACCCTCCAAAGTACTGGCTTAGGAGCTTCAGCATACACTGCTTTTTTCAGCGTCTTTCTGATTTTGCATGTACTCACAATAGTGCAAATGAGACATGGTTGGCATTAGGCTTCTGATGCAAAAATCCCCAAGCTCAACCTATATTAATATTCACCCACCAGCTGGTGCCTCTGGAGCCATGGCAAGGTTGGGACGTCGGCAGGGCATTTTCTAGGCAGGACTCCATTCTGCACAGCCACATAGCAACACTTCAGACAGACACCTAAAAACTCCGAGGACTCCGGTCACAGTCAGAAGGAAGCAAAAGGACAGCACAAATGTTTGTTCTCCCCTGCAAAATCCTACCCCTCTTTCCTTCTTGGTGTAAGCAATGTTTGGGGAGAAAGTAGCCTCAGATTCAGCCCATTGGCATAGCTTTGCGGGTTGTCTCTGTTTGGGACGGTGGTTAAGTTAAACCAATTTAATCCAGTCAGGTTGTAGTGGTGCTCTCTGTCCTTGAAATCTATGAACACCCATCACCTAGGCTGATACTGGAAGTTTCTGATCAGCAGCAGACTGACATTTACTGGGTCAGCTCGATGAACGTTCATCCTGTCACTCTAAATAAGCGAGAGGGTCAGATCGCCATAAGCTACCAAAACCGAGGTCTACACACTTTGCTGAAGAGCTTTCAGAAGCAGATTGAAAACTCTCAGTGGAGATATTTTCCCCATGCCCTCTCCCAAGGTCATCCTCACCCCACACCTTCTCGCCCTCCCCCGCTTGGTAGCAGGGGCTGAGCTGCTCTGCTCTCTCTGCTCAGCTGCAGGGATTTCACTGCTGGGACTTAGACCGAAAAGCATCTTAACTTGCATTTTAGTTTTAATACCTGCATAGGCAGTTGAATTACAGAATCACTCCTCTTATTTTTCAGCACTAGATGCCTGTTTAATGCAATATATATTATTCAAGACCCTTCTGCAAAATTTCAGGGAGCAAGAACGAGCACTTCGAATGAGACATGGATAAAGCCAACAGCAACCAGCTGAGGCGTATTGGCATCTTGATGTATGAAGTTCTATCTGTGTCTTGCTTTGACTAATGCAGCTGCTATAGGACATTGGTGCCTTCGTGACTGACACTGTTTGCAAGCATTTTGTAAGCAAGAGTCAGCTAGTGGTTTTGGATGACTTCTCAGATTAAAACGCACCACAAAATGCTTGCTATTAAACAGAGACTCGACAATAAAAGTAAGTGGGTTTTGTGGGGTGAGGGGTTCAGGCAACTTGTGTGCTAGAAGTTAAATGCACACAAAAATCAAAGTTTCTGTTTCCCTGTCCACACACAAATTGTGTTGTGCCACCCTGAAACCCAGACACTCGGCAATGTGCAACATTAGCAAAGAAAGTGTTTTGTCTGGCAGGAAGTGTTTGGCTTCCTTGCCAGTTCATTTTAAAAGCTTTCTTAAGGAATTATCAAAAGAAGCATCCTTTCAAAAAAAACTATGTTAGTGAAAGTGTTTTGTTCTCAAAGTGCTAAAACAAAACACACCATCGTGCAAATAATATTTTGAGCTCAAATCAATTTGCAAGTTTGTAAACAGTTCCAGGTGGGCAGAAGTGATCTTTGCTATTCATCACTGCTAGCAGGAGTTTGATCTGTCTGAAGTGAAGCATCTGGCAGAGAAGGAGCCGCCACTTCTGAAAAAACCCTTTCTGAACAGCACAGGATGATGCTTGCTTGGAACAGTTCTGGTCCTCACAAAGAAACCAAGGAAGACCACATATTCTGCTTTTGAAATGCACCAATCCAGGTGCTTTCCCAGCTCATTTTCAGAGGGAACACTACACCCCCCCTGCCCATCACAGAACTCCCTCATTCTCAAACTACTCTTTGGATGACGAGGTTAACCCCATACACCTTGTTACACTAGTAAAATTGCTGGTTGGTGACAGCCAGCATCAGCGAGGGGAGATGCTGAACCAGAGCTGAACTTAGCCGGACTGCAAGCACAGCCAAAGAGAAGGAGGCTCAGCCCCACTGGAAGCAAGAGGTGACGGCTCAGGGATGCTCAGTGCTGGTCACGGTGCCTCCGCTGCAGACACCGTTGTCAGCACGGTGTCATTTTGCCTGGGCTTTGTCCAGGGTCTGTACTTTGCAGAACTACTTTGTATTTCTTTTCTCTCCTGTAACTTAAGCCTGTAACTGCCACCCTTGAGGATTAAACATATGTGTTTCTAGACAGAGCTAAGTCTGTGCATTGTATTATAGACATGAGATTTCACCACATGCAAACTTCAACTGTGGCACAAGGAGGTGATCTGGACCTTGTGATTATTTTCTTCCTTATAGTTCTGTATCTCTTTTTATCATCAGAGTTCTTCACTCAACCCTTTTTCTTCCTCCCTGCCTCAGTTCTCTTCCTTGGTTTTGGTTTTTTTTTTTTTCCCCTTCCTTTTTTACTTTCAGCTTTCCTTAGCACAACTGAGTGCTGCAGCTGGTATGGCTTTATTTCTCCTTCTTCTTACCCTCCTCCACACCCTGCACTTCCAGTCTCTGCGACTGCATCTATCCATGGAGCACAAAGTACATGTAGAGTGCGTCAGATCTGATAGCACTTCAGTCCCTCTTGGGGAACAAAAGAAGGAACACACATGGATAACTCACTGTAGGAATGACCAAACCTGGGCTCCCCAGGACGGGACAGCTTGAGCACCATCATGGTGACCCCAGCAGCCAGATGCAGGGAGAGGCTACGTTCCCATGTGCTCAGAGAGGAGCAGGGTTCTTGCATTTTATTCTCACACCCACCCACAGTTCATATCTACAAGGAAATCATTTCACCCAGCAATACAAAGAGAACAGTAATAAAAGCTTTCCAAGGGAGTGGTGGGACTAAGCTGGTGCCTGGCACAGTTCTTTAAATCCTGCTGTGAAAGGGAGCATGAGGCCATAGCCTGAGATACTGCTGCAGGGCAGGCAGGGCTGGCTGGCTGCCCAGCAGAGATCCTCTCTCCCTGCATCCACCCTCATGTCTCCTTGCAGTCGACACAGCAGCAGGAAAGCCAAATATCCTCCTTCGAGTGGGGAAAACACAGCAGCTACACTCCCTTCATCTGCTCTTACTGGTCCTGTGCGCTGTTGCGGGGCTTTTCCCCTCAGCCGCTGGCTGACGAGCCCCCAGCAGCGTGCGAGGCTGTTTACACAAGTCTTTGTGTCTGTGAATGACTGAGCCGGTGTTGACGAAGCACTGCAGTCAATGAATTTCCTTCAGAGAAAGATGGCTCACTTCTACAGCTTCTGCCTCTCCAGAGACAGGGAAATGTGGCATGGCTTGTGGAGGTCCCTTCCTGGGGACATCAGAGGGCACAGCAGCCCAGGGCGAGTAGTGCATGCCACCGGCTCCCCCAGGATGATCGTGCTGGCTGCTGGATGCGCACAATGAGACAGTGACTTTTTTGTACCCAGGAGAAGCAAGCAGGAGAGAAAAAAAGCATTGGGTGTAAAATTGTTCTTACCCACATTAGAGGCAGTAAAATCTCCTACCTGGCAAGTCTGAAGATTTCACTGAGCTGAGCAGTTCCTGCAAGGAACAGAGTCGATCCACTGTTCAGCTGTAGTTTTGTTTCTTTTTAAAATCAACAATCTAAGAAAAAAAAATAATTTCTAATATTTTTGGATGACGCAAAAATTGGGGAAGGAAGGTGAACAGGATGAAACGTGGATGCTGAGCAATCCAGACCATCATCCCAGCCAGCATCACATTATGGATGCATGTAAAGTCAGGTCTGTGCTCAAGGGACAAAGCTGTCCTCACCAGGTAGGTGACCTGACAGCAAGCTTCTGACAGTACCAAACTGAACTAGGAACGTTACGGTACTGCTGTTTGACACGGTTGCTGCTGCTGGAAGATAGGGCCCAGTTTTGATGCCCACGATACTAGAAAATGAGTGAGCAGGCTCTATAGGTGGTTCAAAATAACCAAAGGGTTGGAAAACACGCCTTGCACTGGCAGCTTCAGTTTCTGAGAGCAAAAGTTATTGTGTGCCTACTCCCTACCAGGGGTTAATATCTAGCGAGAAAGCCAAAGGTTGAATCATTTGGTTTCTCATTGATTATACAGAGATGGCAACATTCGTTTCTGTCCAGAACAAACTCTTTAAGACAGGGCCTGTACGAGACCTAGTAGCCATGATATTAGGAAATTGATACCAAGAGCAGGCTGGGCTACAAAGCTGAAAAGCTACCTCTACGAACCTAGAAATAAAGCCAGTGGGTAATGGGAAATCTTTCCCACTCCAGTCCCTTGCACCACTCCATTATATACCCTGTTACCTGAATAGCTCCCAAAAGTGCCACCTGCCTCTCCTCTCTGCTCATCAGTCATCTCTTCTGCCTACTTCTTACTTCAGATCCGCTTTGAAGGCTGCCTGCTATTCTCAGAATAGCCTCCCAGTTCGTGTTTGCTAAGCTGATGCCTCCTTCTGCTCCAAAGAGTGCCATCCCTGCAAATTATTACAGTAATAAAGCCACTGGCTGTGCTACATTTGCACTCTGTTATAAAGCACAGCCTTTCGAGTAGGAGCTCCATGGGGATAGTACAGAAAGGTGAAGAGCTATACAGCGGGATTCAAGCCCTGATTAAGGAGCAGGCACATCTTCCCCCCCCTCTAGCACTGCAGGTTTAGGTCTTGATTTTCAGCAATCAAATCTTGTTCCCTATTCACTTATTCCCCTCTCTCCAAACACACACACACAGAGTTAGCAATCATTCACTTTTCTCTAACACACTTTAAATCCTTATCTACAAACCACAGTCCCGCGTTTCAGCACTTACCCATTCTGGTCTCTTTTCTTCTTTTGCAAGTAACTCCTTTCAATGCTCTAGCCTCATTAGGCAGAGCCTGAATCCTCTGCAGCTGGAAGCACCTTGCTGATCTGGCCCAAATACTCTCTGAGATTTAACTTGAAAGCTTTATACAGCTCTGGTTTGATGGGACAGGTGAGCACAGCATCTGACATTGTGGAATTGATTTCCTGGTGTAGGAAGGAGCATACAGTTCAACAGCATCTGACTTTAGCTTTTGACTTTACAGCCCAAGCAACGTTCTTCTAACCCTGCCATTTTGCATGCTATGTCCCGATTACTTAAGACATGACACATCTGGTAATTGTACCTGTAACTCTTCTCCATCACGCACTGACAACAAGGTGTGCGCAATAATACCCGGGCTTCACTTACAGCTTTGTTAACCAGCAGAAGTAGAAGGGTCTTTTGTCAGAGCTGGGACCAAACTATTCATCTGAACAGAGGAAGATTCCAGCTCAGTGCACTGGCTTACCTTTTCCCACAGGTTTATGTAGCTGCACACAAGTACAGCAGCCTAGGTGCCAGCCACTACTCATGTCAGTCATTTCATCACAGCTGTACTGCCACTTAGGACTTTTGTCAATTTACAGCAACCAGTGACCTGATTTCCCAGCTCTTTTTGCTTTCTGATGCCTATTAAAAGAAAACCACCAGGTGTAAATAGAGGCCCAGGTAAGGTGGGTTGAGAATTTGGACTTCACTTTCTGAAGTACCAGGTGAGAAACAGCCATGCTATTCCTTCCCAAGATGGTTCTGCTAAAAAGCTTTCTAAACCACTTTGCATATATTACAAGCTTGCCTCTTTGACAGAAGAAGAAAAATCCCTTGATAGGATTTATGAGCAATTAGTTGGTTTATTCATTTAACAGGTCTAATTCAGAGATCAGCTATGTGTGAAAAGTGTACCAGGTTTCAAATCTGCATGGAGTACAACCAGCTTAGACCAATGCCTTATAAAAGGACAACTGTGTGAGAGGAGGCATTTACCATGTGCTGAGCTTGGGCTGGAAATTTGGTATTTATAGCAAAGCTCTTCTTAAGAAGGGCTTGACAGTGGAGATAAATCTCATAAGGAGAAACAGTTGCCAACTGCCCAACAAAGGGATGTTTTCATTGCACTGATTATTGTCTTTGCAGGGAGGTTTGTTTCAAGTAGCCAGCTGTGCCTGCATTTGCTTTCAGACTCCATCTGCTGAACTGGCTGTAGGGGCCAGGGAAGCCTGAACTGCAATTGGGGTCTGCATTCACCTTATTCCCAAGGGATGCTGGTCCATGATCCTTTGGACACCGTAAAACACAGACCTGGATCCAAACATACCCACAGCCCAGGTGACAGGAGTTCAATATTCCTCCTGAATATTGCATGTGGGCAAGCTCATGGGACTGGGGGTCACATTCCCTCAAGACATAAGCTTTAGTCTACTACTCGCATCAGAAAACACGGCATTGTACAAGAGCCATTATTTTCCTCCCTCCGTGGTTTCAGTTATAGCAAAGATGCCAAAAACTCTTTCTTTCCCATGTGAGGGGTGTTTAGCATTCTTGGTGTTGCAGCTTTATACAAGACAAGATACTTTGGAAATGCCAACAACAGATGAGTCTTTCTAGTTAAAAAACATTGATCAATAGACACTGTGGAAGCCAGGCTTTCCCATAAACAGTTCCCTGTGTGCTAAATCCTTTCATAGCTATTACTCACGCTAGTACTAGGCAGACCCAGCATCTCCCAGCAGCTCACAAACATCTCTGTTCTGGCTTTACTCCTCCCAGGGCCGCCTCATACCTCTTGTCCTCTGATGGCAGAGCACTGGTGTACAGGTTGGTTTAAAGATATAACACACAGTCCTTACCCCTCAGCAT